>NC_041403.2:123505773-123798273 GCF_900747795.2 Erpetoichthys calabaricus
CTCTTAATTTTTTTCCTGTATTTATTTTTTTATTTTTTATCAAATATGCACGCCTCTCAGTTATCCATACCGTGTTGACATTTAAGAAGATGATCTGTCAAAAAAGATTTGGTTGTATTTTAGCACCATCGTGTGGCCAGAAAAACTGAAACTATTGGTCCTTAATGCATTTATAAAATGAGCACATTTCTCAATGGTTTTAAGGAATGTTTTGTAATTGACGTTCTCTGTTAAAAAATTTACATTGTATTTAAATATTTGTTAGGTTATTAGAAACAGAGCCTGTACGTTACTACTTTATTACAACACTAATTATTTCAACCATACATCACCGATCCACCACTCTGTTCAGAGTGACTATAGTCTAAAGGCTAGTGGGGTGTCAGAGTCTGTGGCTGTTGCATTGTGCACAAAACTTGGACCAATCACATTTGAGATGTCAGTCACATTCAAATAACCATTCAACCATTATTAGAAACTATTTTTATCATTATATAATCAACACCCAGCAGTGTCCAGTGCAAAAATGAATGAACACTAGATGGAATGCTAAAGCATTTCAAGACACACTCATGAATGCACTCACAAGCACTTATACAGGGAAACTAACAAAGCATTATTTAGCCATTAGGAGTAAAATATGAATGGAATCAACTATTTGGGACCACACATAGAATATGCTGTGAAATTCAGTTAAACAATGGAACAGTGGTTACTGCTACAACATCACTGACCCCCTGTCTTGGGATCAAGCTCAGTGCCCAGTTGTACCCAGTACCCAGTGCCCTGTTTCAGCAATGACGTCATATGTCGAATACTCCCAGTTGTTCTATCTACCAATTGCCTGACAACAAAGATACAAAATAGTATGGCTTATGACAAAACGAAATGGCATTGCAGGATAGAATATTCTGTTTTTAATATTGCTAAAAATCCAACTGAACAACAACATAAACATGAACAATTGATTTCTTGCCATCTAAAACCCCAAATGCTACTGGAAACATTTTAAGAGGCAAGGAAATATTTTTAAAAAATGAAAAACAAAATCCAAATCATGACAACAGTGTGAATATTTGACACTATTCCTTTAACTAAGTCAGCACCAGATGGTTTTACCAGTCTAGTTGTAGTACCAGTCTACAGACCACCAGGGCCATATTTACTGGTCATGACTGAATTTGGCAGCCTTTTACCTAATTTAGCTATAAATTATGAACATGTTGCATTAATTTTGAATTTTAATATCCATCTAGACAGACAGACAGACAGACAGACAGACAGACAGACAGACAGACAGATAGATAGATAGATAGATAGATAGATAGATAGATAGATAGATAGATAGATAGATAGATAGATATTCTATTTAACACAGTAGGAATTTTGTAGATTGCCAATGACCTGACTCATTTTGGTGATCATATATTAGGTCTAATTATTAACAACAGAGTTGAGATTGAATTTTTAAATATTACTCCATTATATAAAGTGAGGTGTATGTAATACAATAATTATAAATGGTTACTAACCCTACTTTGTTATGTTCTATTCTGTGTATTCTGCTGGTTCCACTGTACTACTACTTCCCTGTTTTCCTGTCCATGGAAAGACATCTGAGATACTGGGAGCCTTGGAATTAACAGATGAAAAAATTCTATCATCGGATTATATTATCCAACAATACCTCTAGTATAGAATGCCTAAGAGGAGATGAAAGGTCATGAAGCCGAGGTCCCCAGGGCTGTTATTGCATTTGAATTTGTCTTTGATTCTCTCACTTACAATTGACCACGGATACCCAATGGGTTTATTTTCTCCAGGGGTGCTGTTGACTAGAGTTTGTTTTCCTCTACTCCGTTGTCAACTGTCCATAGTCAGATAATAATGTTAAGAGATCAACATAATTGGGTTCCATTTATGTTAGTTTGTACTTCAGTCTGTTTAAACAAATCTGTCTTTGTGCTCACTCATTATGGAATTAGTACTTTGTAAAATATGTAACTGTATTTACCTTAGAATTTTTCAAAGAGCTCTGAGCTTGCACTCTGTGAAGAGTTCTATACAAAAAATATGAATTTAATTGAATGTATGCAATTTCAAACAAAATTATGAGACTGACAAAAATATATGACTAAAAATAAACTCCATTCAATTATTTAAAGTTTTTAGCATCCAGGTTAGATTGACAGGCAGCTCTATAACAAACCAGTGAGAGTGAGTAAGTGCGTGCAAATGACTGTCTGACTGTTCCCAAGGTAATTTTACCTTTTGGCAATCCATTCAGCCATTTTCTGGTTGGCTTTATAAAATTCATGGAAACAGGGAAATGGTTCCTGCCCTAACAGCGCAAAGTGGTTACCACTTCACCACAGGGTACACTCAGTAATATGTCCACATTAACTCATATACAGCTTGGGTCATCAGTTAACATACCAGAGGTCTCTTTAAAATCTGGATAATGCAAACAGGGTTGTTTCATTTGCCAAAAAATGTAAGATGATGGTCTAATGAGGCTGAAATTGATATGCGCCACAAACACAAGTGACCAGTTTTGCTCTTTCCTAGCTAGACAACTAATGCTAATTAATAGCATTCAATGAATCTCATTAAACTTCTTATTTTCGTTCCACACAGAACAGTTATTTAAGTCTCCTTGTCGTTGTTTCATATGGTGATGCTTCCACTAACTGGTATAACCTCATCTTTCAAATAGAGTGCCTCATACAGTTACCTACTTCAGACATGTTGTAACACTCTCTTCTCATATCCAACACCTCTCCAGCACTGTCAGGCCTCTCTTCCTCCTTCCAGCTGAACCTTTGTCCAGCGCTCCTCCTGACTCTACTGTATGTTCAAAGGCTGTCTGGCTGGAAGGGGATTTTAAACCCAGACCTGAAACCACTTCCCTGGGAATCTATTCTGGGGTTCAGGATAAGCTAGAAAAATGAGGTCCTCCTCCCAGAGCTCACTCTTCCACTTCGGGGCACCATGCTAGTGGCTACTCTCACTCTCTCTCTTTCTCTCCCTTCTTCTACTTTTTTTGGACAAACTCTTTTTTTACAATTATTAATCAATTTACTTATTCTTAATATTAGGATATGACCTTTAGCCTATTACTATCAACCTTAAATGCATACCTTTCTATTATAAAAAAAAATCTTGGAGGAGATGAGACATGATTTTCTTGGAGAGACATTTATACATCCTGCAAGACGAGTCTACGCCCGGGGCTGGAAATAAAGGAGAAAGAGTAGATGACAAAGTAGAACGTCATAAAGAATTAAAAAATGTTGGCGCGGTACACAAGCAGAGAAGGTTAGAGATAATGGAAGTACGAAAATTCGAAAGTCTCAAAAAAAGGATAGGAAAGATTGAATTAGCTCAAATAAACGGAAATTATTACTCGGTGAAATAATGGAACAGCGAACAGAGATCAAATATATTGTTCGGATTTAAACTTTAAGTTGGAGACTTGTAGATCGTCTAATTCATGTTGCCAGAGAGAATTAAAAGATTCCAAAAAACGTTGGCGCAGTATGAAGTCCCATGAGACAGAGACTTTTAACATGAGATTCTTTCAAGTCACGCCCTACTTACAACTATTTTCAAACAAGACCACGGTCATCTAACCTCAGTAGTGTGAATGCTTTTGTCAGAAACACTTCCTGTGCTCTCAGCTCTTAGTCATGTGAATGCTTTTGGCAGACACACTTTCTGTGCTCTCAGCTCTTATACATTTTATCAGGACAATAATTTTATACGTTCTAAATGACACATCAACGACGCAGCGAGGAAGAAAGAGCATAGACTAACATTTAAACAAGTTGTTTTATTTATTAGAGAGAAATAAACAATATTCACTCACAGGCAGTTATATGCTGCGTTGTCACGATGTAAGTCCAAACACGGAATCAAAATTCAATGCGATCTTGAAGAAAAGTTAATTCCAAATATTGTTTTTACTAAAGTTTTAAAGTAAAAGTGAAAATAATGCATATGTAAAAATTCCCATGAAAATAATAATCTCTTAAAATTGTATATCTGGTTAACCAAACCCGGGGGTGGGTAAGCGAAGCGAGCAGGGGTGAAGCCCCCTAGTTAAAATTGAAAATATACTGCTGTCATTGCAGATGCAGACCCGAGGGGTCAGCCCATCTCAACTGCCTTTTGGATGAGCTGGGAACTCGAAAGTTGTCACAGAGTGAGTGATCGGAAGCATCTGAAGACTACCTACATCTATAACATCGGAGACTGTAAGAGATTCTAAGAATGTAAAATAGAATATATTAAATGTCTCCACACTCAGCAGGTAGCACTGCAATCACCACCTCCTGTTGCAGGAGCAGGAGTATTTTGACCAAAGATAGAAAGAGAGAAGATACAGTAAAAGTAAGGTAGAAAGTAATTAGAAATGACATGTCTCCAAAACTCTGGGAAGTTCAATCACTTTTAAATAAGTTGGGTGAACTTTCACATCTCATGGTGAGTAACAGCGAGCTCAGATACCGTGGCATTTGCATATTGCAGAGACCCAGCAGAATACAATCAGGCAGAGTGGAAAAGAAAAGATGGAGACTGGAAATTAGTGTATGAGTAATAGTTAAAAGCAAGCACATCCAGTCATTGAAACACTGTAACATTGTCCAAGTTACTGTCTAGGGAGATGAGTTACATCATCCTGATTAATGTTTATTAACTCAGAAACAGAAGTGACTCACTCTTTAGTTATATCTTAAAAATGAATCTTTCAGACCCTAGAATACTGTTGACTTAACAAGGGGGGCATCAGAACAAACAAACTTCAATTAGCATATTGGATTTGTGGACACAACAAGCTGGACCTGTCAATGTCTTTAATTGTAAGCCTGCAATACAACTGAGCAGATCTGACCATCTTACTGTCACCTAGAAGTCTGTTACTGACAGCAGCAGTTCTCTTAATCACACTACAAGTTTTATGTGTGGGTATTTTTTATATGTATATTTTTCTTTAACTAAACATTTCACTACAATTTGCACTATTTGTATAATTGTACAATATGTGACAAACTAAATATGATTTGGTCTCAGGCAGCCACGCAATCCTTGACTTTAGCTTTTTTCAAGAACCAGGCAATTCCCAGGTTATCTTTCCATTATGATGGGTTGCAAAGAGCCACACATGCATATGACATTTATAACCTAAGAACAATTGATATTCATATTATGGGGGTAAAAAGTAAACCAGATGGCAAAATGGAAGGAAGTTATAATGAGAGATGTTATGTTGGTTTATTTTATTTAAAAGACTCCCATTTCTTTTTTTAACTCCCTGATTTTCTTTCTTTTCTTCTTGTAGATTGGCTTTGAAGTCATTGGTTGTATAAATTTGACTTGATTGAATGTAATGTTATTTTCTTCAAGTAAAACCTAGCAGGGGTACCCAGTGTTGCCAGGGATGGAATAAAGATGGCGTTACTAAATCAGCTTCCCAAGGGGAAAAAAAAAGTTTATTCCCAAAACCAAATTTTACTGACTAATCCAAACTTAGCTTGTGTTTGTCAAGTGCCATTGATGACCCCTAGGAGCTCTTCTCTATTAAAAGCAAAGGTACACTGAATAAAAGTTCCCTGAGGATGCATTTTTAGAATCAAATGTAGCCAGTACTCTCACCCTGTACACATGGGGAATACAGTGGATTTGGTTTTCAGACCTCTTCACATTCTGCACATTTTGTGTTGTAGACTTAATTTTAACTTGATAAATTTGACATTTTTGCCCATCAGTCTACACTGAATGTCCCATACAGACAACACAAAAGCATGTTTTCAGAAGGGTTTACAAATTTATTACAAATTAAAAACTGACACTTCTTCTTTCTGTAAGTATTCAGACCCTTTGCCATGGTCAGGTACATCCTGTTTGCTTTAATTCTCCTTGAGATGTGTCCAGAACTTAACTGGAGTCTACCTGAGGCAAACTAAATTGATTAGACATAATTTAGAAAGGCACTCACCTGTGTTTTTAAGGTCCAAAATAAACACTGCATGTCAGAACAAACACCAAGCCATGAAGTTCAAGAAACTCTCTGTAGATCAAATTGTGGTGAGGCATAAATCAGCGCAAGAGGTTAAACCACGTACAAAGCTTTGAGTGTTCCCAGAAACACAGTGTTTGACAACTGTGAAGTGGAAGAAGCTTGGATTCACCAGGACACCCTCCTAGAGTTGTTCATCATGCCAAAATGAGAAACAGGACAAGGGCCTGGTCATGGAGGTGAATAAAAACCCAATTGGTCACTCTAAAAGAACTTCATGTGTCCCCTGCAGAGATAGGGGAATGTGAGGGAAGGATGACTATCTCAGCAGCATTCCATCAACCAGATGTTCATGGTAAAGTGGCTAGGTAGAAACCAATCTTGGGTAAAAGTCACATGACAGCATTCAAAGGACTCTGAGAGTACAAGGAAAACGATTCTCTGCTCTGATGAGACAAAAACTGGGGAAGATCACACACTGCTCATCACCTGCTTAATAGCATCAAAAGACAAATATCCTCTTGAAGATTAACAAAGTATATATATATAAAAAATGGTGAAGCATGGTTGCTTCTCAGCAACAGGGACAGGCAGACTGGTCAGAATTGAGGGAAGGATGAATGCAGCAAATACAGAGAGGTCCTTAAAGAAAATCGACTCTAGAGTTCATGTGACCTCAAACACCTTTTAGCAGGACAAAGGCTGAAAGCATGAAGCCAAGACAACACTGCAGTGGCTTCTTCAAAACAAGTCTGTGATTGTTCTAAAGGCCCAGCTTAGACCCCATAGAACATTTGTAGGGAGACCTGAAGATGGCAGTCTACAGACACTTACCAGTCAATCTACCGGAGCTTGAGAGGATCTTCTAGGAAAATTGGGATAAACCACCCAAATCCAGGAGAACAAAACTTATAGAGAATTACACACAAAGACCTGCAGCTGGCAAAAAGGCTTCTACAAAGTATTGAATTAAAGTTATGAACACTTATATGAATGAAATATTTCAGTTTTAGATTTTTTAATAAATTCACAAACCTTTATGAAAACATATTTTCACTTAATTATTATGAGTTATTGGATGTAGAATTATGGGTATATCCATTTTAAACAAGATCTAAAACACAATAAAGTGTACAGAAAGTGAAGGGCTCTGAATGCTTTCTGAATTCAGTGTATGTGCAAACTTTGGTGGAGATAGGTTTAATGGTATGGATTTTCATGCACAAACACACATTCAGCTTTATATATTGGATAGCATGCTATGAGAGATGAGGTTTGACAAAGTCTAGTCTAACTGATATCAAAAGATTTTCATCCATTTACCAATTAAACCTTGATGAAAGAACAATTCTCATTATTTCTCATTCTCATAAGTTTTGGAATTGATCAGCAAACATTTCTAATAGTCTGAAGATCACTGTTGGGTCATGGAGGCCTAAAACCTATGCTGGTAGCACAGAGCCCAAGAACTGAGCCACATTTAAATTTTGGTGACAATGTATTGCAGGTACACTCACACATCCACTATTACAAAGCTAATTTAGTGTCACCAGTCATTGTAACTTAGGCACTTTGGGATGGGAGAGGAAAAAACTCTTAAACAAAAAAACAAACACAGACCTAAAGAGAAAATGCAAGCAGCAGACATACAGCAACCAGGTGGTGTCTGACCTTTTGAGATATGAGGCGGGAGGACTAACCACTGAGCCACCGCACTTTCTGTAGTGAATGGAGCTGCATTAAGCAATTCATATTTATTTCAAAAGAACAAAACAATATCAGTATCGAGTGACAGTTCAGCAAATCAAAGCAAAAACTGAAAATATGATATTTGCTCATAAGAAGCCCACAAGCCATGAAAGCACTTGTTTGAAAGCTAATAGCTCCCTCCCAGATTTATATTTGTGGAATGAAATGTAGCTCCCTTACTTTAAGTGCTATTGAAAAAGGCCAGAAAACTGTCCCTTCAAAAAGCTGGAATATAAATCTTAAATATAGTCATTGTTATCAATTTTTGAAATTGTCTGTGTTTTGGCACCTATGACATATGTGGATAACTTTTTTGACTTTCCCTTGTATGTAATTTTACATTTCTTTTAATTGAACACTAGGCAAGTTATGCTTTGGAAGTTTGTGCACAAAAATGACATGACCAAAGCGAAAGGTAGATAAGAAGCTATGAGTATTAGTGCCCACCCAAAAGCATTGTCCATCCTCCCAATGAAAAAAAAATCAGTAATAAGAAAGTTTTAGTTTATTTTGGCATTTAGTTGCCTTTCCTACATATCCAAAAGACCATCCCATACTTTTAAAAATAAAAGGCACCAGAGTGGTTCTTTAGAATGATGGGATAGGGAAACCTTTATTGGTTCCCAAAGGATCGGTCCACATGAAGGTTCCAGAAAGAATCTTTATGTCTTTATTTAGATCTGTAACAGGCTGCAAATAGATAATAACAGATTTATGACACACCCTTGGCTCCTGATTGGAAAAGGACTTTCGCTGCATACCGTAACACGGGCTGTGTCCAGATTTTCTTAATCTGTTAGTGACCTGCTAGACAGCCTACTGTACAGGGCTCTTTTTCAAAATTATTTTATATTCCTACATTTTTCAGATAAAGCTGATAAATACATAAATAAAATATTGATGGATTACGTCATTTCTGCTAAGAGGTTTTAAAGCAAATAAGCAGAGTAAGAGTATAAAACTGTTGTTAAGAGGATTCTGCAGCTCATTTGAGAAGATGGGGATATGACTTCAGGGGCCATATAGGCAGTAAATCATACATCTTTTTGTGTTATATACTAGTTTACATTTTCACACTATTGGTATAAGAATATTTACTAATGTGTTGAATGTCAATAGAGTTCATATGAATGAAACCTGTATTGTACGTAAGCAAACAATTAAAATATGCAAGCAATCCATTAGTAAATAATGTGAACATGTAAACCAATAGATTACATACAAAAATATATAATTTATGGCCCGTTTAACCCTTAACACTAGCGCACATATTAGTCTTTAATAGCGAATTTACGCATCATTCATCCAGGCTGCGTCTCTGTGGTTCCAAACGATTTGACCCTGTCCTGCCTTTACAGAATGCTTTAATCGCTACGGGTCTATGTCGCCAATTGCCAGCAGAGGGCGCTCCGCACCAATGAAAAACAGTAAGACACCAGCCAAGCAGTTTGCAGGCACACATTTGGCAAAGGCACAGCCAATTGACATAAATAATCAGAGAATGAATGGAATGGCAGCTGTGATCGCGTTCACTTTCCACGTCAGTAAAAGAAGCACAAGTGCTCATTTACTTTGGATCGGAGCCGACACTTAGTAGTAAAACTTTAATAAAAACAATTGCAATAGGAGAAATGTCTTTCTTTGTGACCTTTAAACATATACATCAATGTGTGCATTCAAGTTTAAAATTTTCATTTACTAACTCACTTCATGAACAAATTTTAAAACAAGATTGAAGAAGTCAAAATTAAATGTATTTTCTCATACAATTATACTGTAAATACTGAATGTTAAAACAGTTAAGAGAGCCATTTTACATCTAATTAGTTTTATAACTAAACTTCTGATTTACAGCATTGTTGGTTCATTTTCTGGTAGCTTAATATAAGTAAATAAAACTTTGAGTCAAAAGGATCCACAGAATTTGATTCATGAGCTTCTATAAACTGATTTTATTAACTCACAAATCAGCCTGCTCACACTCATCTCTGCAGTTATGTAAGGCCACAGAGGGATTTCTTGAATCCTCCTCACCGTCTTCCATTTAGATGGATGTTTCTAACTTTCTTCTCTGGGAACAGTTGAGTGAAAGTGATCAGGTCTCTCTGCAGCAGGAGAGTGGTTAGCACTTGCAGCTCCAGAGTCCTCGGTTCAAATCTCGGCCTTGCCATCCTTGTTCTCCCCTTGTCTGTGTGAGATGCTCCCCTCAAAGACATAAAGGTTAGTTAGCTGGCAGCTCTACTGGGCCTAAAAAGTATTCACTTTCTTGGAAGTTTTCACATTTAATTGTTGCACAACATTGGTTTTAATTTGGCTTTCTTGACACTGATCAGCAGAAAAAGACTTTAATGTCAGAATGAAAACTGATCTCTGCAAAGAGGTCTAAATTAAACACAAAATAAATGATTTATGTAAGCATTAATGCTCTTTAATATGACACCCCTAAATTATCACTGGTACAGCCAATAAGTTTTTAAAGTCCCATCGTTAGTTCAATGGAGACCACCTGTTTTTGGTTTCAGTTGTTTGCAGTCTAAATGCACCTTAGCTGGAGGGTCCAACTTGGCGTGAGTCAGCATGGTGGCCTGACCTACACATTGAAGACAAACAAACACTCCAAGCAACTGAAAAGCACAAGTCAGGAGATGAAGACAAGAACATATCCAAGTCATGGAATATCCCTTGAGGTCCAGCTAAATCAACCATGAAGAAATGGAAAGAGTACGGCAAAGCTGTAAATCTACTTAGAACAGGTGGCCCATAAAAACTGAGGGATTGTGCAAGAAGAAGATTAGTGAGGGAGGCCATCAAGAAACCAATGAGAATTCTGAAGGATTAACAAGCTACAGTGACTGAGACTGGAGAGACTGTGAAGACAAAAACTGTTGCCCAGGTGCTTCACCAGTCACACCTTAATGGGAGAGAGGAATTTAAATTAAGTCAAGTAAGAAAAAAAAAACTTACATGTGGCAGAAGGCACATGGAAGACTTTGAAGTCATCTGAAAAAAATGCCAATTTGAACATGGTATATTACAAAAAACACACACATCCTGTGAAACAGGGTGGTGATAGCGTCATGTTGTGGATATGTTTATCTGCAGTAAGTCCTGTAAAGTTTTGAAATAGCAAAACACAAGAAAATCCTGGAGGAAAACCTAATGGAGTCTGCAAGAAACCTGCACCTTGGGAGAAATATGTTTTCCAGCAAGACAAAATCCCTAAGCATAAAGCAGCAATGTGAATGTTCTGTAGCAGCCAAGTCTGAGTCCAGATCTCAGTCGAGCTGAGAAGTTATAGATGGACTTGACAAAGTCTGTTCACTCACAATCAACATGCAACCTGACAGAGCTCAAGTGGTTTAGCAAAAAAGGAACGGAGAAAAACTGCACTGCCCAGATGTGTAAAGCTGATAGAGACCTGTGCCCACAGACTTAAGGCTGTCATGGCTGTCAAAGGTGCATCTACTAAATACTGACTTGAAAGGGGTGAATACTTACATGATGAGGTATTTTGTGTTTATATTTGTAATTAGTCTAGACCACTTTGCAAAGATCTGTTCACTTTCATATTAAAAAGTCTTTGTCTACTGATCAGTGCCACAAATGGCAAATCAAATTGACTGTGATTCAATATTGCACAAGAATAGAATGTGGAAACTTCCAAGGCAGTGAATACTTTAAATTGGCCTATTATAAGGGAGTGAGTTCCCAGTGAGATGACATGGCAGTAGTCCAGCAGTGGTTCCTGTTTTGGACCTACTCTTCTGGGGCTGGCGTATTGTGACTTATAAAAATTTAGACTACTGAAAATTTAAAGGGTTTGTATGCTTATGAAAGGCAATGCTGCACTTTTCTGTCACTCTTTCCAATTTCTAAAGTGCAGCAAAGATTGCTAGATTGTAAATCTTTGTATTTTAATAGAGGTGTGCCATCATGTGCCATCTGATAGTAGTTCGGTAACAGCAAACATACTGTAACAGTACTGCCTCTGTAGGTCACAACCTATTTCCAATAGAAAACCATAACAAATGTTGTTTTAACTCTGTGCTAAAGATTTATTCTTGAGAGAGAGGTTGGGAGGCATGCGCTGATAGCATTCACCCCACAACGAACCACCTGGATTGGGACCTGAGTGCAGCAGGTAACACCTCAGCACCACTCTGGGATAGTGTGAGGTGTTTTACATTGGCTGGAGTGCCAATCCTGCCATCAACCCCCAAGTTTTCCCTGTAAGTTGAAGGACCGGCTTGCAGGCCTTGAACCAGGTATAAAAAAACACTGTTTTTTTTTTTGAAAATCAAAGTGCAAAGGACCGTAGCTTTTCCATTTTTATTCACTGCACACTGTATTTTAATGCTATCAACAGCAGAGCCTCCATCCTCCATGACCCTGAACGTTATGTTGTGCCGTTTGTCGGTAAGACTTAGTAATGTGCCTTGTACATCTGTGTCATGTGGTATTGACTTTTCCTGAGCCTCTGTCCCTTTTGAGCATAAAAGGAGAGAAAGAAAGAATCTGGACCAGTCAAAGCGAAACAGCTTGACTGGTAAACATTGCTGATCATGGTGCTGACAGTTGGTCACATGTGTAAGCGACTATTACACTGTACACGTGACACGAGACTTGATGGTACCAGCTGTGAACAGTACTGTATAAATAGTCATGTGTTTAATATTTATAAATACCAGTGGTTGGTGAGGATCTGAAGACCTATCCCGGCAGCATCTGGAGCAAGGTACAAGGATGTCTGTCAACTGCAGGGAACACTCACCTAGACCGTCACCAGATGGCCTAGCCTGCATGTTTTTAAAATGGAGGAACAAACAGAAATGGCAAAAGAAATTTCAGACAGACATAGGGAGAACTTGCAGCCTCAAAGCATATAGTCACTACAACAAGACTTGAACAGGCTACTGTGACACCATGCCCTCCTATTATATTTGTTGTCTATCAAGAAAAGTCCACACATTTTTTTAACTCAGTCCAAGTCATGGCCACAAAGGCCATATTGAGTAGGAGGGGACAATAACAATAATGCTTATACAGTACTGTTAAATTCTTTGGACATTAAAAACTCATTGGTGGCAAAGTGGTTAGTGTGACTATTTCACAGCTCCAGAAACCTGGATTTGAGTTCTGTGCCCGTAGTTATCAGGTTATCTCAGAGTTACTCCTTGGGATTGTGCTGAAAGTCTGACTAGGATAAGTATTTGCCTTATCCCAGAGCAAGACATCAGACGTAGTTACGAAGTGTCCTACACCGCTCCCAGTGACGAGCAAAACTTTATGTTTGAGTATGAATGATGTCATGATTTTATGGCACCCTGAGCTGCAAAATAGCACTCATGATGACATTTTCTTATTTCCATGGAAATCAGGATGATGTTTTGTAGTTTTCTGATACTACTACACTACTAATAGTAATAATTATAATAAAAAATATATTTAATATAGTAGGAGAAGAAGAAGGAAAACATAATAAGGTAGGATATTGCGCTACACTGTGCAGAATTGTTGCCACTTTGCAACAACATCAAGACTAATACAGTTTGCATCCATGAGCACCTGTGTGTTGATACTGTGATATAACTTGTGATTCACATATAGTATGCCAGTTCATATACAGCTGTGGCAACGATCTTGATATATGTGCCGTCAATCACACCAACAACTGCAAGACCAGCAATTAGCATGAATGCAGTTTGCTTTAACATTGTGGAGGAGTAGTGAGGAAATATATTCAGTAATTCTGCATATAAATCTTCAAACAGTGTAAGGGCATTCAAAGTTTGGTATAAAATTTGAAAAATAGTTGGTTGTGACATACCTAAATAGCTACATTTTCCCTGTGGCCAGAAAACATAATGTTACCAACACGTTCATTTCAGCTGAGAGAGCGTGGCTTTTTCGCATAGATTGAGTAATCACGTGACATGCAATATTTTTTTGTTCCATCTCTGTTAGATCAGTATCTTTTCAAGGGTTCATTGTTGTCGAGCATTTCCAAAACATTCTGCCTTTCCTGGGATGTGTGTGCTGATCTCTGTTTGAACACCATCTTCGTGCAGCTCCTAGCAAGTTAAGACAGCTCATCAGCTCTCCTAAATAATGGTGAAGTTAGGAGTAGTTTCCTAAGTTAGGACATTTGATGAAATACTTTTACTCCTACTCCTAAGAATAGGACCAACTTTGCATCACGGTGAGATTTTTAATCCAGTCAGGAGAGTTTTCCTACACTGATAAATATAGATGCTGGCCTGGTCCCTCTCTTTTTGGAGTTAACATGTTCTCACTGTGTCCCTCTAGGTTTTTCCCCTTGGCATCCTACTTTTTCTACCACATCCCAAAGAATTACATGGTAAGTGGCCTATCATGAGTGACTGCATGACTAGTGCCCTTATTTAAGCCTTAAGCCTGATCCTGCTGAGTTAGATACACCCCTCCACCACCATAAGCTACATTAAACAGGTTCAATAAGGTGTAACTGGGAAAAAATGCATCAACAGGCTGAAGGTAGAAACACAAAAGGATGGAACCTAATAAGATGAGGAGCTACGTGTAAGACAGGACTCAACATCTGCCTAAGACATGTCCAAGAAATGGATGTGATCTGAGAAACTCTGCACTGCATAGCCTTCACGTGCATAGAGGAAGGCCTCTAAGAATGATCTTGAGAAATCATGCTATTTGATAAAATTAAGTTACAAATTGCTACTTGAAAACTGCCATCAGGAAGTGAATGGCAATCTGAACGCACTGACAAGTGATTAGCTATTTTCACATAAGTACTTGCGATTTTGCTTAAAAGAAAGTATCAACCAAATTTTAATAAAAACTAACAATTATCATCTTCATTACTGTCCACAGGTGATACAGCCCTAAGGCTGAATACCTGGCCAGTCAACTGCCTCTGTTAGTTTTTCCGTGTTATCCTCATGTGTTTCTCACTTTTCTCTATGTTCTTCTGTTTTCTACTATTGCACATCCTAATACTAAATCTAAACTTGTCTGGTGAGGTTTATGCAAGAAGCTACTTGACGGTCTAATGGCAGTGCTAAAGCTGGCATCAACATCAAACATGTCACTTAATAAATCATAATAATAATTCTTTTCATTTATATAGTGCTTTTCTCACTACTATAAGCACATTAGTGAGTGGGGAGTCACTTCAACCACCACTAATGTGTAGCATCCATGTGGATGATGCAATGGCAGCCATTTTCCAACCAGTACACTCACCACACATTAGCTGTTAGGTGGTGAAGTGATGAGAGTGATATAGCCAATTAGACAATGGAGAATTAGAGGACCAGAATGACTATGATGTGATGGGCTTGGTCATCGGGATACACCCTTCTCTTTATGAAGGCTGCCCAGAGATCTTTTATAACCTTATGTCTCATCTGAAGAACAATGCCCTTTTATAGAACAGTCTCCCCATCACTGCACTGGGGTATTGGGATCCAAATTCAGACCACAGGGTAAGCACCCCCTGCTGTCCTCACCAACACCTCTTCCAGAAACAACCCAAACTTTTCTTAGATGGTCTCCCATCCAAATACTGGCTGGGCCCAAACATACTTAGCTTCAGGTGGATGACCTCTTCTGAAGTACATTCAAGATACTCTTATCTCAGCTTCAGCCACACTTTCAGTGGCTGAAACTAATTTGCCATGTAAATAAGAAGGCTGCACATCAATGCATGAACACTTTCCTTTGGAGTGTCCTCTGAAAGCAGAATATGGATGATGAAATAAGGGGGCTTAAGTTCTATGGGCTTGCATGGATAGCAGGCTCCACCCAGGGGAGCTTGTATCTGCGGTTTGCCAGCAGGGAGCTGGCTAACCCAGGACCCCCATAGGAGGTTCTGAGTTGACTGCAAGAGATCCTTGAGGAGGGGCTGATTCCTGGCATTAACAAGCTTGGTTTGGTTTAGGTTTATTTGTCATGTATAGGTTAACACAGGGTCAACATTACAGTGAAATGTGTATGACGAGAAAAACAAGTCACTCAGCCTAGATCCAATAAAGCTAAAAATAATAATAAAAAAAATTACAACTTACAAATAGACTAGCCATATAAAATAAAATGTTTGTATGTTTTAAAAGAAGTTATAGAGCAATATGAGTTGAATTAGCATCAAGTACAAATGACAGTTATTGCACAGATAATGTTTTATAAGTACAGATGCATATTCCATAAAGTGCAGATGTATGTTCCAGTCAGTATTCAGAGTGTGTGCAGGTACAGTTTGTGTGTGAGTAGTGCAATGTAGGTGTAATGTAAGTGTATGTAAGTGTTCAGGTGTTGCTTAGTGACCACTTAGGACCCCTTAGTCTTTGTGAAGGCCCCTCATCCCACCCACAGTGGGAGCTCCAAAACAGGTGAACTACTTCCATCCCAAAAAAGCCTAGAAAAGGCTCTGTCCAGCCAATTGTTATGGAATGAGAAAGAGTCTGAAAAGAAGCACTAAATCAAGAAGCCACTGAATTTCAAGTCAGGAGGAGAGATGGACATGGGTTTGACTGGAGGAAGGTAAAGAAGCCAGACAGATCTCAGAGAAGGTGTTGGATGTGATGTGGTGAGAAAGTTCTATAGACACTGAACACCATCACTTAGTAATGTTGGCCTGCTACTCGCTGCTTGTAAGGCCAACGGGTTTATTGATTAGTTCCTTTATTTTCACATTTTAAGTTATCTCTCCTTTTGTAATAATCCATCTTATTTTGGAAATTTACCCTAAATACAGAATCTTTTCTGGATTCAGAGACACATTGAGAGCAACTCTGATCACAACATGTAAGTGAGCCATTTAAGGGAAAGAAATTAGGCTTAAGCCTTATAATGCACTAGTGAGGTCTCACCTGGAGTATTGGGTGGTCTCTGGGCAGTAAAAAAGATGTATCAGCACTAGAAAGAGTCAGGATGACTAGGCTGATTCTCGAAAATAGAGCTAAGAGGAGAACCTAAAGGAGGTGAACCTTTTCATTTAAGCAAATGAAGATTAAATGGTAACATGACTGAAATTTTTAAATTTATGAAAGGTATTAGCACAGTGGATCCAGGCTGTTACTTTAAAATGAGTTCAACAAGAACACGGCAATACAGTTGGAAAATTGTTAAGGATAAAGTCTGCACAAATGTTAGGAAGTTTTTCTTCACACAGAGAATCATTGACACAAGGAGAAGTTACCAAGCAGTGTGGTAGGCAGTAGGACTTCGGGGTCCTTTAAAACTCGAACTGCTCTTATTTTAGAGAAAGTATGTGGATAGTACTGGCAAACCTTGTTAGGGTTGAATGACCCGTTCTCCTAAAATATATATTTAATGTTCTAATGTTCATTTGTAATTTAATCAGGTTATCAGACACATAAATCAGTTATGCGATATATCAGGTATAAATCTGAGCTTAATATTTGAGATATAAGTGAGACATTTGTCACATAAGCTGGATATTTTTCATTTACACAATTAATTCACCACATACTTGTAAGTTTGACATATGCCCCATTAGGTGAATTTTTTTTAAAAGTGCATTTTATACTGGGCATCCAAATTAAAAAAAAAAATTACAATACAAGTAAGAGTGCACCCTTTTACAAACAGCGCCGCTGGGGGCCTAACATCATTTTACTTTTTTTGGGTGTGGGAAGTATATTTTTAGGTGCTGTAGGAAGAAAACAGTCCAAGACTTTAAAAAAATGTTGTTATTTGCAGCATCTGTAATAATTTACAGTGAACAATCACACAGCTGCATATGAGTTTACCTTTTTAAGAAAGAGCAGCTCAGCTCTGAGAACATTTGAGTGTAAACCAAACAATTTATCAAGAATATCAGATTTGAGTTGTTGCTCATAATGCCCTGCCATCATATAGTAGGGTGGCTTTCTTTTTCATACATAATCTTAAACATTACAGATTTTACTTTCTTCTTTATTTTAATTTATCTCAATGCAAACCTTAATCAAAAAATTTGTTCATATGATGTGCATTTAATTCTTCACCATACACCTTACCTGTAGGTATATGGTGAACGGCTGTTAAACAGTAAGCTTATTATTTTTTTCCGTTTCCGAGTGATTAGGCCCAGCGTGAAAGGTGCTATATAAAAATACCGGCCAAATAAGTGATCTTTTGTCAGGTTTCTGTAGTGGGCAATCAGCTTAACAGTGTAAATACGTCATTATGTGAATGCCTCTGTCCATACACTGAGAAATTGAGCAAGTCAGGGTAA
The DNA here is from genome assembly GCF_900747795.2 of Erpetoichthys calabaricus. Classification (NCBI taxonomy): domain Eukaryota; kingdom Metazoa; phylum Chordata; class Cladistia; order Polypteriformes; family Polypteridae; genus Erpetoichthys; species Erpetoichthys calabaricus. The sequence continues at coordinate 123,523,776 of NC_041403.2, forward strand.
CAGTGTTGCGGTTGATTTATGAAACTGATTAAATGACTTGACGTTGTTTTTATAATCTATGCACACCAACCTAGAAAAGGGTTCAGCGAGAAGCTGTGAGTGTTGCTTCACTTAAACAACGCACAGTCATGAAGCACAGACCTGCGTAATAAAGGCACAGTATGAGAATGGCGGGCAGTCTCGTCAGTAGTAACGTTATTCATTTTGAGACAAACATACGGGAGGCAGAACACACATTTTGGAGGGCGCCCAGACTCTTTAGTACCCGTCCCCCAATAATCATCTTCACGAGAGCGCACGACTGCAGCCGCCTAACAGCAAAGACCGTTTCCATGGAGACAAAGATCGGCGAATCAGGACGAAGCACCTCCTCCACAGCTGCCTGACGGACTCACTAGACACGACACGCCTATTTGCGAGCCAAAGGCATCAGCACTCCATGAACGGCGCACTACGTCTGCATTTTAATTTACACCGAACACCCAAGGAGAAAGATTACTGGTAAAAACACATCCATATGCGATTAGAGTGTAAAGATGCCGACATAAGAGCGAGTTACCTGCCGAGAAGAATCAAATTTAGAACAGTGCATAGAAGAGCACACTGAAATTATAGGGCTGCTTTTGTTCTTGGGCGCATGAATGTGAGTAATGCGCTGAAGCAGGCTCTTTCTTAGAATAGCCATGTAATCCATCCTTTACCCACACAGGACTCATCACATTTCAAACCTCAATTACCGTTGCGGTAACGCAAAATACACATCTTGCCTTTTTTTTTAACCGAGTGTCGCTTTTCATTTCTCTCTTCCTATTGCGGTTTGCAGCATCAGTCAGCATTTGTGAGAAACGTGTTAAGTCATAGCATCACCAGCTTTTAAGTCGTTCAGCCTGTTCAAAATATAAGCTAAAGGGGTTTATTGCACGCTGTTCCAGATTCTACACAAGGTGTGATGTCAGAGAAAGAGAGAGAGAGAACTAAGAACTATAGTACATCCATTAATTGTATAAATTCTGTTCTTCCTTTACAGGATGATTTAGGTATGATAATGGATGCAAGGTTAACATACACTGCACACAATCAAACGTTTTAGAAATTTGAAGGCAACAGTCACTGATCTGAGTGCATGCATATGGAAAGAGCATCAGTGAACAAGTGTTGAACCCAAGTCTTGGGTTCTGTGAGGCAGCAGTACTAACTCAGGCACTGCATTTCTGCTTGCTGTGCCATAATTGTTCACTTATACATTTTTGCAAAGTAACTTCGTAATTGCCACACAGTGAATCAGCAGTGGGGACTGGACTGGCCAAACTGACTTGGCCACTAAGCCGCACTGCATGTCAAGAAGTCAAGCATCCTAGCAACTGCAACACACTAAGTGTGATGGGCTAAAACTGAAATTCTACTCAAAGCCTAGCCCAATCTAATCATATCTAATCTTTAAAATATTTCCAACTTTGTCTCATAAATATGAGGTAGTGTATGAAGCATTCAAATCTCAGATTGACACCCACAGTCACTCAACGAGTTGGTTTTTCCTGGGTGGGTGGTTGGGTAAATTTGGTCAGCAACACACACAAGTGTTAACCAACTTTGGATTGGACATTGTCAGGCACAAATTCATTTGACCATAGAAGAATACCAAAGACTCACAAGAACAAAGCAAGTGGCATTCTAGGTGAGAATCAAAATTCTTTTCTTCTGCCAATTATTATTTTCTTTATAGTATAAATGTTGAAAAGGCTAAAGGACTCTAATATACAAAAAACTGGCACCATGCTGTGATTAAGTCATTCTGTAAACCTGCTCATCTGAACTTTCTAAGTATTTTGACTGGCAACTCCTTACTCATACTTCAGCAACTTTAAAAGTGCATTGATTGACAACTTTTGTTTGTTTTTTTTTTTTTTGCATCTCTCATATCTCTTCAAACATTCTTTACTATGGGTTTTAGACTTCAGGCTTCTGTTTTGTTCCTTTTCAGAAGGCATTCAGAACTTGTAATTATTAATTATTAATTCAACTTGTAATTATTCTCAATGCACTAAAGTGTGAATGAAAGTGAGATCATGAAGGCGATAGATAGATAGATAGATAGATAGATAGATAGATAGATAGACAGATAGATAGATAGATAGATAGATAGATAGATAGATAGATACTTTATTAATCCCAATGGGAAATTCACATTGGAGAACAGGTGAAGCCCATTGCCATGTCATATGAAATGGTTGAGACCATGCCATCTATTTTTAAGGGCACGCTGTTTGCCAAGAGAGCATGATCTTTAAAATAGGAATTGCATTCCAGTAGTGCATAGATAACCGGGTCTGCTACATGGTGTTCTGGATGGACAATTGCAGAACTTTCAAAGAATGTCCCAAAACTGTCATGTGTCAAAAATCTTACAAAGAGAACTGCATTAGTGCAAATATAAGCAAATAAGGTGGGATAATCAAACTAAGAACACAAAGTATCAATTCTGCCCACTCTATTGTACCATGCAGGATGTGCTTCCTGACAATCCTAAGGGGTATTTAGCTAATTTGCCCAAGCAACACAACCTTTCCTACTCACCTCCCAAATTCTTTTATTCGGTTTCTGTCCACATGAATTTTCATTCAGTTGAGTCCTTGCTGAAGTCTTGACTCTAACACACAGTGGGTCATGAAAGAAACAGAAGTATTTAAACCCCTGCACCCGGGACTTACTGCTGCATCAATCCCTGGGTTAGGAACAATCTCTTAAAGTCCTGGGCTGTTTCTCCATAGCTTCATCTGGCTGTCACAGGTTGCCCTGCATTTCTGAGGTCCAGCAGGATTTCAAAAGGCCCGGGGTCCTTAAGGCAGTGCTCAAGCTGCTGCCCTCCATTATAAACAAAAGGGGTCTCAGTATTCTATGTATGTGTATATATGCAGGTCAGAAGTTTCAGTTAGTGCTCATATCAAATGCCAGAATAGGGAAAAAATGTGATCTCAGTGATTTTGACTGTACTATGATTGTTATTGGCTGGTTTGAATATTTCTGTAACTGCTGATCTTCAGGGAATTTTACACACAACAGTCTCTAGAGTATAAATAACAGAAAACATTCAGTCAGTAAGTGTCAGTTCTGCAAACAGACACACCTTGTTGATTAAAGAGGTCAGAAGAGAATGACCAGATTGTTTTGAGTTGACAGAAAGGCTGCAGTAATTCAGAATACTGCTCTGTTCAGGTATGGTTTGCAGAAAAGCATCTCAGAATGCACAAAACATTGAACCTTGAGGTGGATGGGCTATAACAGCAGATGACCATATCATTTCTATCAGCCACAAACAGAAAGTTGAGGCCACAGTGGGCACAGGCTCACCAAAACTGGACAGCCGAAGACTGAAAAAGAATAACCTGGTCTGATGAATCTTGATTTCTGCTGAAGCACACAGATGGCAGGTTCAGAATTTGGCACCAACAGCATGAATCCATGCACCCAACCTGCCTTGTGTCAACAGTCGAGGCTGGTGGTGGTGTAATGGTGTGGGAAATGTTTTCATGGCACACTTTTGTCCCATTAATGCCAATCAATTATTGCTTTATTGACATGGCCTATTTGAGTATTGTTGCTGACCATGTGCATCCCTTTATTGCCACAATTTATCTATCTTTTTTTTTATTTGGTTAATTTCAGCACGTCACAAAGCAAAAGTTGTCTCAAACTGCTTTCATGAACATGAGAATGAGTTCAGTGTTCTTCAGGGGTTTTCCAAGTCACTAGATCTGTACCCAAAAGAACACCTTTGGGATGGGATAGAATGGGAGATTTACAGCATGAATGTGCAGCTGACAAATGTATAGAAAGTATGTAATAGAATAATGTCAACATGGACCAATCTCAAAGGAATGTTTCTAACATCTTGTGATATCCATGCCACAAAGAATGGAGGCTGTTTTGAGAGCAAAAAGGGACGCTACCCAGTGTTGGTATGGTGTGATTAATAATATAATAGCAGTCTTGTAAAGAAAAAGTATTAGAAAAAAAAAGTATTACTAGCATGTCAAATAGAACTAATTATTTGAAACTGTAACAGCTGTATATTATTTCAGATGAAGTCAAAGATGTTATATTCTTTTCATCTGCTCTATTACTGTATTGCATTTGTAAATGTGCATGATGTAATGAGTCTATCAAGTGGGAAGTAAGCTATGTAACCATTCATTTTCTTTACCATGCTGAAGGTTAGCCACAGCCTCAAATTTCAAAACATAGTAAGTGAACTATTATAATGATGTGCCGGTGCTCGTCACCACATTATTGTTTTTTCTTACTCCGTAATGATACAGTACAGTGCACACAGCAGACTGAGTTGCACTCTCTTCCTAGTAGTCCCTGTGAATAAGTTATGAAGATTATTTAATTTCAGGTGGCAGTTATTAGTGTAAAACTAACAAACCAATGTGACCTTCCAGATCCTTACATTTATACTGTATCAGATCATCAGGATGCCCTTCCTGGCATCCAGTGCTGGACTCTCAAGGTCTCTCTCAGCTATTCTGGGACTTCCTCATATCTGTTGTCTCCTGTACCTTTTCTGGTGACACTCCTTAAATAAAATGTAACATACCCACCTGGGCCCACAAATTAAACTTAATTATCAATGTAGTCTACATTTCTTTCAATTTATAGGGTGATCAAAGTCATGAACACAATAAAAACACTGACTACTGACAACTGCTCTCCATTTTGATCTATTATTTGTATGCAGCCTAAATATCTTAAGCCTGCATTTTCACCCATGTGAGACAGGTGCGTGCCTAAAGGATGCTTGCATATGGAATAGATGGTTTCATAGTCTGACCATTATCTTCTCCTTTCGGCTATTACCGTTAGGGGTTTCCACAGCAGATCATCTTTTTCCATATCTTCCTGTCCTCTGCATCTTGCTCTGTTACCCCCCATCAACTGCATGTCTTCTCTCACCACATCCATAAACCTTCTCTTAGGCCTTCCTCTTTTCCGCATGCATGGCAGCTCTATCCTTATAATGGCTCCATTCCTATTTACAAACAAGTGGAAGTCCCATCCGATGAACAGTAACATCACCTCCATTCTTTCCATAGACTCTCTTTCCACAGACTCTGATTGCTGGACAACAAGACACCAAGGAACAGGAAACTAGTCACTATTGAACTGTAGGACATTAAGGTAAACACAGCTGTGTCAACCTGAAGTATCTAAGCAATTTTATGATGTAACAAAAGGACGACTGCTACTGTCATTTTTCTTTCCATTTATCACTCAACTTTCCAATTAAACTGGGATTCCTGCTTGGGTCTCCAACCTTTCTTGATGTTTCTTCTTTTTATTTTCTTTTACACCATCCATTACTTACCTTACTTAATGAACTCAGAATCATGTGAGCCAGAACATAACCTGGCAATACCTGATTTCACATGGAGCACACAAAGGAAAACCTGTGCAGATTCAGGGAGAATGTGTAAACTCCACTCAGAATGATGGGGTGCAGGATTCAAAGCCAAGGACATTGCACCTGTGAAAAAGCAATGTCAACTACTGTACCATCATTCCACCCCATTCTAATACAGATAAAATTAAATTCACCTTACAAGTAACAACTCAACTATTTTTTTTAATTGGGCAAGTTTCTATTAATATTATAATTACATAACTGAGATTGTTGAATTACTGTTGGCAGTATTTCTGAACAATTACCTAATTTTAATTCTGTTCTATTTCTGCTCTCTCTCTCTCTTGCTCGCTAATACAATTTTATTATTGTAACACCATTTTCAATTGTATTTTATATATATAGTGTAAGAACAGGAAGACAAATAGGAAGACAAAATTCTCAAAATATCAATATCAAAAGTTCAGCAATTAATCAAATATTCAAGACACCTAGCCAGAATTAAAGATAATGTAATGAAGATGAAAATCAGGAAACACCTCCTTATACAAAGGGACATGGGAATCTAAAGCCATCTACCAAGTGATGTAGTTAAGGCTTTCAAAAACTATATAAGAGATCAGGCTGACATACCTATTAGCTAATCAAGAGAGGGCTCAGAGGGGCCCTCTTCAAAATTATATCAGCTGAGTTTTTTTGGAGGTTGAATCCGGGTGATCTGGTATGAATTTTGAGCCCTCTGAAAGGTCCATTTTTCTGTAAGGCAGAAGTCTCGGTAAGGTAGAGCAGGGGCCTCATATATAACGGTGTGCGTAGAACTCACACTATAACATGGCATAAGCACAAAAGCAGGAATGTGCGTACGCACAGAAAAATCCAGATGCAGGAATCTGTACGTACGCAAACTTTCACGTTCTTCCACTACATAAATCCCGATCAGCGTGAAAAGTAACGCACGTGCACGCACCTTCTGTCCCGCCCCAACTCCTCCCAGAATTACACCTCTTTGAATATGTAAATCGATATAAATAGCCTTCTGTGAAAAGACAATGGGAAAAGCACAGGAGGAAATATAAGAATTTCAGCGAATACCAAGTGGAGGCAAAGGAAAAACGTACTATTTGTTGGTTTAAACAGTGGTATAATCAACAAAAGGAAGTTGATCGAGTGACAGAGTGTCGGAGAAACTCGAAGGCTCAAGTTCACAAAGTCGCAGAGTGCCTGAAATAAAAAAGAAATCACATATCAAAGTCGCCGTGAAAAGGCGAGTCGTAGCCCACCGTCTGAGTGTCATATGAAAGCTTATTAGGGTACAGACAAAAAAAAAAGGCACACAGTGGGAAAAAAGCATGAAATGTCAACTTTAATCTCGAAATTTCCACTTTAATCACGTAGTTTATTTTGCCATTAAAGTAGAACATCATAAACTTCACCTTAAAATCGTTTAATTTACTAGTTTCTCAAATCCCATTGTAACTAAAGTGGCATGTTAAATGCTTTGTTTTGTATTTGATCTTCTATGTGCTCAATGTGTGTGAATCACTACCTGCTTTTTAAACGGGCTTTCTCTTTCTTCGACAGGACACATAATCCATTACATTCGTGAAATTACAGCTCTCTGAATAATTAAAATACTGAGATGTATACGTGATTTTCATGATGATAGGAATGAAAGCATGTTATTAAACATGGGAACATGGTGGCGCAGTGCTTGTTCATGTCTCATGCAAGAGGCTTTCTGCGCCATGCGCGACCTTCAATGAAATAATTTATCACAGCAGTACTGTCTCTTTCAAATGTACTAACCTCCAATTCCTGTCCTTACTTTTCTTTCTCCATAAACCCAATCGCCACACAATCAGCTTTGTAATAGATGTGAAGCCATCTGTAAGCTTAGAACGCCGACTCTTCAAAACTTTTAAGGAACATTGAAATATCTTCGTAGTACATGTTTAATTATTATATCCGTCTATCTTTCCAGTGTCGCGTCAGCACCAGCAATAATACAATGAAATGCAGGAACAATTACTGAACTAGGTAGCGCTGCGGCACCGTGTCCTCACATGTTTAATTATTAACAATACAGATTATTTAAATGAAGTTAAAGTTTTATCTGTATAATATAATCAACTTATTTTGCTGCATTTCATCTTAAAAATGAATACCGTCATCATATGTAAATACGCGCTTTATAAAGTGGCGCAAGTTGTGCAATATTATAACTGTATCCCAAGTTTACAGTGAGGTGATTGTACTTATAAGTACAAACAGTTCTACAAGGAGCACTTGATGGACTGATTTAGTGCGTTTATAGTTCTTGGGATGAAACTGTTTCTAAACCGCTAAGTCCGTACAGGGAAGTCTCTAAAGTGTTTTGCTGTGGCTCAGGCAGCGTCTGCTTCATGCTATGTACCGATAATTCTCTTTCCGATCAGCTGCTGCTGTGATTTCCCACTCAGATACAGTGATATAAATACTCCGAGTGGTGCAGTGAGAGTAATATGGAAAAAGATGATCTGCTGTTACAACCCTTAACAGGAGCAGCTGAAAGAAGAAGAAGATGCAGTGAGAGTTACAACACTAAAGCAGTTATGGTATTTGGAATACTATGGCTATTCCCTGGACCATTATATTGCTGCAGGTTAATTACAATCAGATGCATTACACTAATAAACAATATGCAGTTAATTTCAGTGTATTTATAAAGCCACACCAGGAATGTGGATCTAAGAAAGAAAGGGTGATCACACAGGAACAGTAGCACTGCTTTGATGCTGGGTGCCGCCAGTCTGCAAAATCGGGCGGATAAATTGCCTATGCCAAGGTATGAGTTACCGTGGAAATGTGTGTGGCTTTACGCCAAGTTTAGGTTTTATACATTGCGATTTGAGCATGGAAACGTTCGTATGCAACATTTCTGTGCGTACGCACCGTTTATACATGAGGCCCCAGGTGATTTATTCATTCTTCTTCTAAATTTATGTTCCTTGTTTTCCTAGTTTATTCAGAGTGATTAGTGTTGGCTTATATTGCTTGGCTGAGTTAAGATATTAAACAGAGAAAATGTTGATATCTATACTGTTTTTAGTCATTTTTGTTAATTATAAGAAATTTTTCAATGTTTTAAATAAACTTACAAACAAAAGAGAACAAATACAAACAGAAATTTCTCAAAAAACCGAGAACCTACATTAACTCTTTGAGGTCTGAATATTTTTTCCAAAAAACATAGTTTCTGAAAAGCAATGGTTTCACACAGAAATCAACATAAAACATCTATTGCTGCTTGCTGTGTCTGCCAGTTTGCCAAAAATATGCATCAGGCTAGCTGCCAGGCTGTCTTTGTGTGGCTGGGACAGAGTCGCAGTGCATTACAATCTGGTTTCTACCTTTTATCATTGTTAAGTGGCAGTCCTCCCTGGCGAACATTGTCAGTACAACGATTAGCTGGGGACCAATCAGCTGAAGCTGGAATCTCACATTCGTTTTCAATCACTTGTATCAAAATCTGAGTCCGACAAGTCATAGTCCAGTTCAGAGATAATAGGCAAAACGTCGTCCACGGAGTGTTTTGCTTTACACATACGCTTTGCTGTCTCGCCAGATGTCAGTGCCATTCTTGCCGTTGTTTTTGCCTTGCTACTCACACGAGTGCACTAAATCTTGGTCAAACCAATGAATCTAACTTTACTTCTAGCAACAAGAGTCCAACTAAAACATAACAGTTGGTTTTGTCACAGTTTACAGTTAATTACCATCGTCAACTCCTCCTTTTGACAAAAGTCGACATCAGCCCTGAAAGAGTTAATTACATCCTGGGGTGACAAATGAAACATATATGTATTTATGTTTTTTTTATATAATTCAAAAGTTTTTTTTTTTACTTCGGCAGCTTTCAAATCTTTTATAGACTTTAAATAATATTTTGAACTGCATTTGTAATACAGTAACTTCCATTTTGTAGTATCAAACATTCCCAACATTTAAAGCATTCCAAAAAGAAACTTAAAGAGGGAAAAAACAGGGTTTACAAGTATTCCTTATATAGATATTATTACATTTCTTATTCTTGATTTCTACACCGTCCAAGCATCTGTTGTTTGTAAGTCTACAAAACCAGTGCAGCGCTGGATGTGAGCTTCAGCACCAGAGCTCACAGGGATGAGTGTCAGTAAATTCTAGTGGAGCACCACTCATTCTGCTTTTGCGACCACAACCTTAGTTTGAGCGAACTAGTGACTGTGATTTTTGCGATCTCTTTTGGAGAAGGAAGTGCTATTGTGAGGCATGTTATCACAGGGTTTTGCCGTATTTGTGTTTTATTATTGAATATAAAGCATGTCAAAGCTATTGTTTATAATAAGTGTTTCACTTAAAATACACTAAAACCAACATAAATTATTGTTGTGTAAAGCTTGTAATATGTACTGTCTACTCAGACAGTATAATGAATTTATAAAATTGTGTTTACATCCTATAAATACAAACATACACCTGCATTTGGATGAATAACACCCTTTTACTTAATGTTTCGGCAGGTTGGTTCTGGCTAGTGACTGTAGTTAGGGGAAAGGTGGGCCCCATTGTACTGTCAGGTCTAGGGGGCCTTGGACTTGAAATTCATCCCTGATTCTGTAAGTGAAGAAAGGAAACTGCACGTCAAACCATATATATGGGACACTGATGTCTAATCACATCATTAAACACATTGTTGCAACACAAAAGGATTATTGTGAGGATGAAGTCAGGCAATTGGTAAAAACAAAGCAAGGGGCCACAACTGTGAGATCAAATACTGGAAACGATAAACAAGAGGGCAAGACAAGACTCAAAAGTCAGAGACAAGACTAAGTCATAACCTGAAGCACAAACCGAGAGTTAGGGCATATTTCAAAATGAAACAAACTATCCCTAAAGAAAGTTGTTATCTTTGATGTGTATCCATGTAGGGATAATGCATATTGTGGCCATTGCGTGTAAATAGCATTGGAATTCGTGACATCATCAGTGCAATGATTGTGGTCATGTGTCACCTCCAAAAGGCATCATGTAAATAAAGACAACAACACATATACAAAAATAAACTTAACCACAGAAATGGAATACTAGAGTTAAGAAATATAAAATATGCCAAAAAATGCATATAACAACACATTAATATAACACACATATCTTTATATTTTGACATTGTCACCCTGTCTAGCACTGGTTTCTACTTTATACCTGATGCCCCTTAGATGTGGTCTGGCCCCTCTAACCCTACAGTGAAATTACCAGGTTTGGATCATGCATAGTGTCGTACATGTGTGCCTAGGGATCACCTTCAGGGATTAAGTAAGGTAGGAGCTACCACCCCAGATCAAGAGGAGGCCCTGACACTAACTGTCCTTTCTCTTCCATCTGCAGTACTGAGAAGGCCCCAGCGGTGGCAACTGACACACCATGCAGAGCCCACAGAAGGCTCCAAGTAAAAGGGGGTTGTGCCTGGTGTGTCAGGTCTCAGTCTGACCCAGACCTGGACATGGAAGGAACTCTCATGCTGCCTGAAGCAAATCTGTACCGTTACAAAGCTTTGTCATTTGTTCCTGAGAAACATAGGTGCTGGATTGACCAAGTTTTATTTCATTCACATTAAATAATACTTTTATTTTATTACAATTAAATGAGGTTGTGTGGCTGGTGCCCCAACGTTTACTGTGGCTCCACAAGTCTTCCTGGCTGTGACAATAGATATAAGATTGGAAAGTAAAAATGAATGAATAAATGAGTGTTTTGTTATGAATTATCCAAAATAATGGATTGTTCACATTATTTTAAATAAAGAAAAACAAGCTCTTCTATGCCTGCTCGGTTTCATGGCTAAAAGCAATTGCTTAATTTTCTTGTGACAGCTGGCATGTTACATCTTTTAATAAGTTACTGTTATTATCTTTGCATTGTCATTGTTCAGCCATGTTGGCACAATTCCAATTTCCATTCAGAAAATGAATGATAATGTTGTATATCAAGAGATTTTCAAAAGCTATGCCTAAAATGTTGCTATTAATATTACCACTCGAGCAATCAAATTTAACTATAGGGCAACACGAGAGTGCAGGTTGGTGCAGTAGTTAGCATTGTCATTTCTCAGCTAAATGAGTCAGGCTCATTGTGGAGCTTCCATGTTCTCCGTTCGTGTGTCAGGTTTCTTTTCCAGCTTTCTTATGGGACTGGCCAGGTTGAAGTTTATTTCCTCCAGGATAATCTTGAGTTGAGTTTTTACTTTCCATGTCATAGTTGTAATGATTATGGACTTAATCTATCATGATGATTAGGTTAACCAACTGAATTTGTTCTGCTACTGTCTCTTACTTATTTTGTTATTTTTTATATATCAAAGATTTTTTTCTTGTAGATGTAAACTTGTTAGTGCACTCTGAACCTATACTTACCGAAGAGCACTGTATGAAAATAAATTCAATTGACTTTCCTCACACGTCCGAAAAGAGTCTAAATTGAGTTATTATGAGCGCATGCGGGAGTGCATATTGTTATATTTCTGTTTCTTGCTTTACCTCAATGGTGCTAAGAGAAGCTGCAATTCTTTCTTATCTGGACTGACACTAAGCAGCCTAGAAAACAACTACAACATTTTTTATAATACCACACCTATAATATGCAATGCAAATATGCTCCATTCTATTCCATACATACATCCTTAACCCCACTTAATATAACTGAAGGTCACGGGTTGGGAGGGCAGAACATGTCCCAACAACACTAGTTGCAAGATGAGAAACAACCCAATCCATTGCAGAGCCTAGTCCAAGTGCACATGTTTGAGGGTATAACAGAAAAACTGGGCAAAAACCAGCAGAGACTCTGGACAAACATGCACACTCTATGCAGATGGATTCAAAACCAGAATGATGGATCTGTTAAACTGAAGCACAAACCAGTATGCCACTTAAAAAAAAAAAAAAATGATTTTATTAATATTAGTTTCTTCATACACCAAGTGGTGCAACTTGGACATACAGTGAGGAACATAAGTATTTGAACACCCTGCGATTTTGCAAGTTCTCCCACTTAGAAATCATGGAGGGGTCTGAAATTCACAATACAAATAAATTCTGTACAAATCATACAATATGATTTCCTGAATTTTTTTTTTTACATTCTGTCTCTCATAGTGGGAATGCACCTGCAATGTGAATTTCAGACCCCTCCATGATTTCTAAGTGGGAGAACTTGCAAAATCGCAGGGTGTTCAAATACTTATGTTCCTCACTGTATCATCAGTGATGAACCCAGGATCATAAGGTGTTTCGGGCACTAGATCGTCAGAAACCCTCACCCGGGTGATCCAGCTGGGGGTTATCAGCCCACAGCCTGTGTCCAAGTAGAGTACTACACCATGGATCGCTCCTCTTGATCTATAACCACCTTGATGCTTTTCCTGTAGAGTCTATGTTGTTCTTGGTGGCTCTTCTTTCCTGCAACCCTCTAATTCCAAGGAGACTGGTGTAGATACCCCCCTACAAAGCCTCTGCAGCCTACCTCAATGGGCTCACATCGGGCCTTCCACCCATTCCTTCTACATTTCTCTATCAGCTCGAGGTATTTTTGCCTACTTTGCCCATGGGCCTCCTCTATCTGGTCTTCCCAGAGAACAGTGAGTTCCATCATGATGACTAGCTTTGACTGGTCAGATGTTAAGACCAATTCTGGCCTGAGAGTCGTCCTTGCAATGTGTTCCAGAAACTTCATATGTTTTCCTAGTATAAATCAAGTACTGAAGAGAACCTAACTGTGTGTGTTGCTTAACATAAATGTCAAAGTTTTGCACTTTGGTATAAAACTGGACTAAAGCACATTCTAATACACAGGTTTTCTTGACCAATCGTTATCAACATTCCGTCCTCAGTGCCTCCTGTAGCTGCAGGTTTTTGATTCAACCAGTTTCTCAATCAGTGAGTCGTTGTTACCTTAAACTGATCTTATTGTTTAATTAGCGGACCAGTGTTTTCCTTTTCTTTTGCATTTAGAAAAGTGCAGTAGTGTGAGATTTACACTTGTAGAAAATTAAGATATAGCTGTATGTTTTCTGTATCTTTACATGCTAACTTATTTTTATTCATTTTTTTCTGTGGAGTTTGCTTTCTTAATTGCGTATGAATACAGGCTCTTAATGTTAAGCAAAGCAGACACCAGCACAAATGACTCTGAAAAGAGCAGCTACTTCAGCATTAACCTACTTGTGCTCTTATTACAAGCTATTCATAGTAAATAATTGTCTAAATAACCAGAACATTATAAAACAAAAAGAAAATTTTTAAAATGAAAGATTATGACTTGTTACTCGTCTAACACATACAAATTTCTGTTTCATGCAGTAAAAATATACATTAACCAGTTTGTAATTTCCAGGTGGTTGTAAAAACATATAAACTGACAAATGGTGGCTTGCTTAATTTAGGTAGGAGTTCAAATTAAAGAAGAAGTAAGTTGGGACAAAAATCTGCAGCCACTGTGGCCTCCTCCACAATGCCTTCCTCCAACACTCTTTCTTCTTCTTCTCTTTCTCTTTCTCCTTCTCTTTCTCTCTGCCTCTCCCCTCCTCACAAGCTTTGTCTCCTTCCTCCCAACTCTGGCTCAGCTTCTGGAGGGAGGTGGTCCTTTATATACTGACCCGGATGAGCTCCAGGTGCTCCTCTTGATGACACTTCCTGGTGTGGCAGAAGTGTCAAGAGAGTCCCCGGAAGCACTCCGGGTGCCCCTGGGAATTCTTCCGGCAGCACTTCCTGGTGTGGCGGAAGTGCTGCCATCCGGGACTTCACGACTGTCTGGGCGCCCCCTGGTGGTGACCACGTCCTCCAGTAGGGATGAATGTCCCAGCCTTGGTCCAGTGGCCCATAAGCAGACCCGGGCGGCTGCCCCCTCGTGGCCCAGGGGAGGTATTGTCCATCACGGGGACTATCCAGGCGTCCCGACTGGGTAGGGTCCTCATCCATCTGGGACACTGCCCCAGCACCAGCTGAAGCCCGTACGGCAAAGCGGCCCGTCCCGCGAGGGCTACGTGTTTCCCATGGCGGGGCGCCGGCATACCATCGTCCACGGTCCGGTCCTGCAAAACATGATATAAAGGAGGCAGAGACGTCGTCCCAACGCCGTCTACTGGCGTACGGACAACGTCTCCACAGATGACCGGCCCCATGGCACTTGTAACATCAGCGGCCCCGTTGCCTTTCCGGTGCCCTCCGGACTTGAAAACAAGACAGGAACGCCCGTGCCTGTTTCTCCTCAGTTTGGTTTGGGACTGCTCTCCACCGCCGTGGAGAGAGCTGTCTCACCACCTGCGAGCTCTCCGGACCCCCAGTTCTTTCTGTCAGGAGACCCCCCCCTTCTTTCTCCGGGGCCTCCCATTACTTTGGGGTGCTACAACAGCCTGGATCCCCTTATGGGACAAAGAGGGACCCCTTGCTGTTTGCACTCCTCTTGATCGAGTTCCGAGCGCTGCAGCTTCTTGGAGCGGGGCGGTTTGGGTGCCAACACATACAAGCCGGCACCGTCCCCCCGTCTCTTCTCCCGCTGCTTGCCCAGTACTCGTCCTCCGATCTACTGTGGGACGCCCTGTTGTTCGACTCCGGTCACTAACTTCACGGGTCCCTTCGCTAGGGCTTCCCCTTTCCTTTATGGTGCCAGTAATAATTACCGGCACCGCATCAACGCTCTGGCTGGAGAATCCCACGGTGTACTTACCCCCCCACTGCTTTATGGTTGTCAGGGAAGCCTCCGTTTTCTTCTCCAGCCCGTCGATCACCTCTCGCATCAAGCGCAGGACCTGAAACAGCGACTGTACGGGCCGAAGGGCTTCCTCCAGCTCTCGTACAGCCGCCAGCAAAACCAAAACATCACCCGGCACGGAACTTACAGTTTGTTCAGTTTTCCCATCCGGCTGGGAGCCATGAAGATCCTGCGCCTGCTCATTTGGGTCTTCTACTGTCCCAGGATTGACGTTCGTTAGTCCCACCTTCGACCACTCACCGGCGGGTACACAACACACTCCGTCCAATCCTGTGCCTGTCTCTGGGAGGGACTTCCGGTCCTCCAACGCTCCCTCCACCCTATGAGCAGATTCGATCTGGGAAGAGTCTTCCGGACAGCTTCCGCCCCGCAGCCCTTCTGCAGTTAGCAGTGTCTCCTCTTCGTCTCCCGTCACCGTCTCTCCATCGCTCCATGGGTCAGCGTGCTTTGGCCACAGACGCGGATTCGGGCAATCCCCTGCTAAAAAGCAAGACCAGGAAACCGCAGGGTAAGCCCCGCCAAGTGTATTGCCATCATACTCAAGGCTTACCTCTCGAATCCCGTCAGCTTGAGTGTGCTGTGGCTGTGTGGCCTCTTCTGTTGCTCCGCCGACCCATGCATCCGCTACGACGACGCGGGGTACAGGCTTCGCTGCCTTCAGGGCGCTTTTGCCCTTCTTCCTCCCCATTGTGCTGGGTGTCCTGTAGACGTGGTCCTTGGCGAGCGTTTTCTGGAGTTGTAGGCCCAGGAATGCGTGCCGCAGTAGGCGTGCGTCTTCGTCCGCTGTGCGGGCACCCTCCACAAAATTATTTGTTGAAAACGGGGTCCCATCCTTTTAGCAGGAGGAGGGCCCCACGTTGGGCACCATTGTGATAGTTGCCAGGACACCACCAGTCTGAGACCACATCTTTATCCAAAAGACTTCTTTATTTCTCTTCTCCACACAACAACACTACTCAATTCACAGTCCCGCACCACTCACAGTGTCTTCAGCCCCAGTCACCTCTCTCCTGGGCTTTCTCTCTCCTCGTCCCTGGGCCACCTGTCCTCTCTCTCCAGGAGCTTCGTCCTGCTCCTGCTCCCGACTTCAGCTCAATGACAGGAGGGAGGCGGCCCCATTTATCCTCACCCGGATGAGCTCCAGGTGCTCTACCTGACGTCACGTCCTGGTGTGGTGGAAGCGTCAGGAGATCACCCGGAAGCACTCCGGGTGACCCTGGAAGGATCGTCCTCCATCTGTGCGGCGGAAGTACACAAGTCCTGGACTCCATGAGGCTCGGGGCGCCCTCTGGCGGTGAACAGAGGCCCCAACGGTCCTGAGCCTTCCTGCTCCCCTTCTGTGGGCCTCTTCTACTCCAGGGCGGTTGCCCCCCCCGTGGCCCGGAAGACAAATGTGCCCCGTCTTGGTCCTTCCAGGTGTCCCAGCCGGGTCTGACCCCCAGCCATGTACGACACACTCTAAACATCAGCCAATTCTGATAAGGTTCCTTCACCATCACCCTCTGCTTCCTGTGTCTGAGCCATTTCTGCACCCATCTAAAAACATCACCTGAACTCCCACTTCTTTTAGTTTGATGCCCAACCTCTTATGTGGCACCTTATCAAATGCTTTCTAAAAGTCAAGATAAATAATATCATATGCTCCACTTTGATCATGTCCTTTTGTTGCCTCCTCATAGAAACATGACCTACCTCTTCTGAACCCAGGCTGCCTGTTCTGAAAAACTCCTGTTCTTGCCACATGTTACTCAATCTTATCCTTAATAATTCCTTCCAGTGAGAAGTAAAGTAAAACAAAACCTTTTATGGCTAACTAAAAAAGATTAGCCAATATGCATTAATATGCAAGCTTTCAAGGCAACTCAGGCCCCTTCTTCAGGCAAGATATAATTGTCTTCTTGCCTGAAGAAGGGGCTTGAGTTGCCTCGAAAGTTTGCATATTGTAATCTTTGTTAGTTAACCAATAAAAGGTGTAATTTTACTTGACTTCTCACTACATTCATAATGGCTAACACGGTACAACACCCTAGTGCTAATTCCTTACATTAATTTTCCTGTGATTCATATTAAGCTTACTGGCCTATACACTAGTTGCTTAGATAATAATAATAATAATAATAATAATAATAATAATAATAATACATTTTATTTATTTGTAGGCGCATTTCTAAACACTCAAGGACACCGAACAATAGATAAAACACACATTATAAACAAAACTAAAATACAAAAATTCAAATCAGACAGAGCAATTGTAATCAAAGAGAAAAAGCAGTCTTAAACAAATGAGTTTTAAGTTTAGATTTGAAATGTGAAAATGATTCAATATATATCTAAGCTCAGATGGTAGTGAGTTCCAGAGCTGGGGAGCAGAGCATTCAGTTGTAAGACGGACGAAGGGGACAGGCAAGTGGATGGAGGAAGAGGATCTAAGGGTGTGGGAGGGAATGGAAACATGGAGGAGACCAGACAGACATGGAGGGACAAGGTTGTGGATAGCCTTAAAAGTTAACAAAAGAATTTTGAATTGAATGTGGAACTTAACTGGAAGCCAGTGTAGCTGCTGCAAAACGGGAGTGATATGGTGAATAGAGGGGGTTCTAGTAATAATGCGGGCAGCTGAATTCTGGACCAATTGAAGCTTATGAAGAGATTTGTGAGAAAGACCAAAGAAAAGGGAATCACAATAATCCAGATGAGAAGTGACAAGGCTATGAACAAGGATAGCAGTGGTGTGGGGAGTGAGGGAGGGGCAAATATGATTAATGTTATGCATGCGTAAATATGCAGACTGGGAGAAGTTATTGATGTGGGACTGAAAGAATAAAGTACTATCAAGGATGACACCCAGATTCTTAACCTGTGGGGAAGGGGAGACAGAGGAATTATCAATAACAAAGGAAAAATGATCAGTTTTGGATAATGTTGATTTTGTACCAATGAGGAGAACCTCAGTTTTGTCACTATTTAATTTAAGAAAATTTGAAGAAAACCAGGATTTGATTTCTGCTATACGATCAATAAGTGATGAGGGTGGAAAAGAAACAATAGGTTTGCTAGTGAGATAGAGCTGGGTGGCATAACATTGGAAGCTAATGTTATATTTACGAAAGATATTTCCAAGGGGAAGAAGGTAAATAATGAAAAGAAGGGGCCCCAGGACAGAGCCCTGGGGCACACCTGAAGTAACAGCAGTGGATTGGGATGTGCAAGTTTTAAGCTGAACAAACTGAGTGCGGCCTGAGAGGTAGAATCTGAACCAATCTAGTGAAGTGTGGGTAATGCCAATCGAAGATAATCTATTGAGAAGAGTAGTGTGACAAATAGTGTCAAAGGCTGCACTCAGATCAAGAAGGATGTGAATAGTAATTAAACCAGAATCAGCTGCCATAAGGAGGTCGTTAGTAATAAGTGCCGTTTCTATACTATGGATGGGACGAAAACCAGACTGGAACTGTTAATACAGATTATTTTGAGATAAATAAGAATGAAGTTCAATGCCCACTATTTTTTTAAGAATTTTGGAAATGAAGGGTAGATTAGAAATAGGACAAAAATTACTGAAATTAGTCGGATCAGCACCAGGTTTTTTCAGTATTGCGGTTATTGCAGCAGTTTTAAAAGATAAAGGAACAGTACCAGTAGTGAGAGAAGAGTGGATTATAGCAGAGATAAGAGGGACCAGAGAGGGGAGGCAGGCTTTGACCAGAACTGTAGGGAGGGGGTCCATTTGACAGGTGGATGGCTTAGACTTAGAGACAAGATCTGAGATTTCTGAGAAAGTAGGAATCCATACCGAGAGACTGGTGTATCTTCTGGACTTTTTCATTAAAAAAGGACATAAGGGAATTGCAAAAATAAGTTGAGTAAAGGTGAGAAGGTAAAGAATCTGGGAGTTGTGTGATATTATTAAGCAGTGAAAACAATGACTTGGTGTTGCCTTCATTGGAAGAAATAATGTGAGTATAATAGATTTAGTTTGGGTAATACAGTCCTTGTAATAATGAATATGGTTTTTGTACATCTCTTTGCGAACAGAGTCCACTTTTTTTATACATCCGTTCAAGTTGCCGGCCTTTGGCTTTCAAAAGCCGAAGTTCAGGTGTGAACCAGGGAGCAGAAAAGGAGAAAGAAACAGATCTAGTTTTTAATGGAGAGAGAGAGTTAAGAATACCATTAAGTCCAGTGTTATAGTGTGAGACCAGTTCTTCAGGAGTGGATAAATTATGAATGTCCATAAGTGAGTCAGTACTAGAGGAAAGAGAGTCTAAGTTAATATGCTTAATATTACGGAAAGACATGAGAAAGGAAAACTTAGTATTGGAAACTGCAAGTTTAACATTGAATGAAATAAGAAAATGATCAGTTATGGGGAGTTCATCTGCAGTACAATCAAGTGGGGGTAATTCCAGAACAGCAAATCAAGTCCAAGATGTCCTTTGGAATGAGTGGGAACATCAGTATGCTGCTGGAATCCAAAACTCTCAAGGCAGGATGTAAAGTCTCTAGTAATAGGGACATTGATATTATCCATATGTATATTGAAATCCCCCAGAAGTATTATGTTTGATGAAACAGTAGATAAGTGTGTAAGAAAAAAGTCATTCAGAAAGTCATTATTTGATTTAGGGGGCTGGTAAACAGTTGCAATAATAGTAGGAATAGGTCCAGTTAATTGACACACAAGAGATTCAAAAGAACTGAAGGCAGGAACAGACAATGGCAAGACTTTCCACTTCTCATGAAACATTAACGTGAGAACTCCTCCACAGCCAGAGCCGCGGGGTTGAGATTTGTAAACAAACCCTGGGAGAGTGGATTCGTTAAGTTGGGAAAAGTCATGAGGTTGTTGCCATGTCTCGGTTAGACAGAAAAAGTCAAACTTACGAACAGTGAGGAGATCGTGGATGAGATGCCCCTTGCTCATAAGTGAGCGGATATTCAAAAGACCAAAGATGAAAATGGCGTTATCGCATTTAGCAACGTTGTTAGCCAACTGGGCTAGGCTGGCTAACACACTGTGGTCAGCAACTCTGCCTAAGTTCTGTGGAGGACGTCAAGAACTGGACCAGAAGGAGTTTATTATTTTTGAAGTGTCAGCCTGGAGACTCCGGTGGATGTATCTCCGACGGGATAGGAATACAATGTCCGGGTGGAGATACAGCCCAGTCAGCGGAGGCTTGGACAGGTGGAAGCGCAGTTGGAGGAGCTCGGCAGCAGAGTACTGAAGCAGGCCCGTCGCAGGTTGGATAGCGAGCGACAGGAGGGCCCAAACAAACAAGAACCAAATAAATATCCTACCGGTCCACATATTAAGCGAAGACGCAGACAACTTAGATGTCCGGAGAACAGAGCCAGGTAAGTCTCAAAGCATGGATAGGCTGAAAAATAGTCCATACACAGCCAAATCACCCGTCAAACTAGAAATCAGTCTAGCTTTAAATGACTGAAAAATAAAAGTCAACGAATAAATCTGCCCAAAATGAAAACAGTTGCTTAGTCCATTAGATTGTAAGTTAATCGTAAAAAAGTTACCAGCGAGCAGCGACAACCAATCACGCCAACGTTCGCTCAACCAGAAAGATCTGCCCTGTCACCCTTTTTATGTAACGGGATGATATTTGCCATTTTCCAGTCCTTCGGAATCTAACCAGTGCACAGTGACTTCCTAAAAATATGTGTCAAGGGTTTATATATGTACTCGCTAGCCTCCTTAAGAACTCGAGGGTAAATATTATCTGGTCCTGGTGATTTGTTTGATTTTAGCCTAATATTATCTGGTCCTGGTGATTTGTTTGATTTCTGCCTATTATCTTGTCCTGGTGATTTGTTTGATTTCAGCCTATTATCTGGCCCTGGTGATTTGTTTGATTTCAGCTTAATGTCAGATGTTTCTAGTGTTATAGTTAATGTAAATCTCACACGTCTATACTTTTGTGAATGCATAATAAGAGAACAAAAATACCGTAAATAAACAATGAGATCAATGCAAGATAAAATGACTGAGCGATTGTAAAACAGGTTTGGGTGAAAATGTGCCACCAAAAGTGGTCCTCCAGGATTAATGTTGTTGGTCCTGGGGGGCCACAGTGGCTGCAGTTTTTTTGATCCAACCCAACTTCTTAATGATGCGTCAGTTACTGCTGCTTAAACACAAATTGTTCTTTATTAGTAGCAAGATGCAAACAACAAAGGAACCAGCAGTTCTCCATCTCATGTATTTCCATAACACCTGTGTGTATTCAGCATGAACTGTCAGGTTTAATAAAATATTTGGAAGGCAACTGAAAAGAAAGAAATGAAGGACTGATAATTATTTTAGGCTTCAGATTATTTGGAAGATACTGTATGCTTGTAAAGGAAAAAAGTGAAATCAAATACAATCTATTATTGGCTTCTAATTAAGCACTGGGCTGGAACAAAGAATGACAGCCACTGCAGCCTACCTGCACCAATGATGCTCACCCCTATTCTAGACTGTAAATGAAAGAGTTGTGCTATTAAAAGATAGTAAAGTCAGTCCATCTTAAATCTATTCTTCCTGAACACTGGAAATCTGAGTACTCAGGAGTTTTTTTCATAAGGCTCTAAATAAATGCTCTCAATATTATATATCACTGTGTTTTTTGCCTGCTAGCTGAAGATATGAAGACAGTAACTTCCATTAGATGCTCCTAATCTGGCGTTTGGGCAGCTTAATGCAATCTAATACAGCTTTTGTGCACCTTTACGGTGCACAAACTGAAAGTACTGTGCTGTTTAAAGAAAGCATTTTTCATTGAGTTACAGTCCCATAGGATGTTAAGTATTTGTTAAGGTAGAGGAAAAGGATTTTAATAGGCCTGATATCTAATTATCCCAGTTTCAAAACTCATGGCTATTTATTCTATTGAGTAGGATGCTCCATTTATTCATCTGTCCATTTTGAAATGCCCTTAATACAGTTTAGAGTAGCACAGCTGAAGTCTATTCTAGAGGCCCCTGTCACAAGGCTGGAAGCAACCCAATAGGGTGTGCCAGTTCATGAAAGGGAACACCTGGGGACTCATGTATAATGCTGTGTGTAGAATTCACAATAAAACATGGTGTACGGACTAAAAGAGAAAAATTCAGATGCATAAAACTGTGCGAAAGCAAAGTTCCACAAACTTCCTCTCTATAAATCCCAGTCATCATGAATTTTAACACAAATGCACGTGCCTACAACCCCACCCCAACTCCTCCCAGAGGTTTGCATATTTGAATCTGCAAATCAATATAAATAGCCCCTTTCATTCTGTGTTTACAATGGTAATAGCACTGTAAAAAAAAAGAATTTCACCAAATGCGAAATGGAGGTTCTACTCTGTGAAGTGAAGGCAAGGAAAAACATAATTTTTGGTAGCTCAGGCAGTGGTATGAGCAACAAAAGGAAATTGATGGAGTGACACTCAAAAGTTCAGAAAGTCGCACGGTGCCCGAAATAAATAAGAGATGGTCAGATATCAAGGTTGACTTAAAAAGGTGAGTGTCTGGGTGTCATACGAAAGAATATTAGTACCACAAAGAGGAAAAAAAATTTGGGACAAAGTGAATGTCTATTTCAAGATTAAAGCTGAAATTTCCACTTTAATCTCATAGTTTATTTTGCTATTAAAATCAATGTTTAATTTACTAGAGTTTCTCAAACCCCATGCTTCTTAAGTGGGCTTTCTGTCACATCGACAGGAGTGCGTATTTTCTTTCTCCACATAACCAATCACCACAAATAAGCATCTATAATAAATGTAAAACCACTTGCAAGCTTAGAATGCTGATTCTTCAAAACCTTTAAGGAGCACTGAAAAATAATTTTTACACATGTTTAATTATACCATTCATCCATCTATCCATCCATCCATCCAGGGTCGCACCAGCGCCAGCAAGCATAGAGCATGAGGTAGGACCAATCCCAGGACGGGGCACCAGCTCATCGTTACCGCTGCCCCACCATGCCCCCACATATTTAATTATTAAGAGCATACATTATTTAAATGAAGTTAACAATTTATTTGTAAAATGTAAGATACATACTTTAATGCATTTCATCATAAAAATGATATCAAGTATACATCTTAGTATTCTAAAAGCACACAACTCTAAGAAGGTAGCTCTTGGAAATTGAAATCGACTTTCAAGCCAGTCATCATCATCTGTAAATACGCACTCTCTTCTATTGAGTCAAACTGAATTCCTTTATTGTCATTGTATAGTACAATAAGATTCAGTATGCAACTTCTCCATGAAGTAATTTTCCTATAAAATGATAAAAAATAATATGATAAAAATCAATGAAAATATACAATATGAAAGAATAGACACAACAATCAGGTTCCACAACTGAGCCCAGGTGTCTGGATTACTTGTAGCACTATATGTGTGACTTACAAATATATCAAACTTGGGATCTCTCAGCTGGTTTGCAATTGTATACAGAACTCAGGCACTGATTTGGAAAACTAAAAATTCTGATATTTCCAGAATACTTGTGGACAGTTCATAGTAAGGTCATAAGATATCTGAGTTCTGAATTCAATGCCCCCCCTTCACAACATTCTAAACCCCACTATCCAAGTCTCGATGAAGGTTCATTTTCCTTCTGCTCTGCTGAACTCCATTTCCATCGATCATAAAACTCAGATCTCCTCTGAAATCTCCTCATTCATTTTTTGCACTTCAGATTCACTATTTCGGCTTTTAATTATAGTTCATTAAAATTGACTCTGCTGCACCCACTGTACAGATGCTGACCCTGCTGTATTATCTATTGGCGCTTGCTGTCAAATTAACTTTAATGTACTTTCAGTTCCTTGCTTTTTGATTACTCTGATATGGTGCCAGGATCTTTATGCATACATTTATATACCTCTTGATTTATCATTATCACAATACATCAAAATCATGAACAGCAGCACTTTACCTGTTACATTACTGCTAGAAACCGTAAGTATCTTATGAAAAAATATTAAAAAGAAAAAGACAACGAATGCTTTAAGTAAATTTCATAATGATGCTGCCACACAGAATGCTGAGTTCCAATTCTGCACTGCCTTTATAGGTATATTGGTTTTTGTCTTTAGGTTAACGTGTCTTTAGGTTAAGGGTGATCAGTGTTGGTCCTGGTGGGCCACAGTGGCTGCAGATTTTGTTTGAGCCCAGTTATTTAATTAGAAACAGATCTTTGTCAATAACAGATTTTATTTAATGTCATGACTTGTTTTTTAACTCTGCAATGTCCGGTCATTCTTAAATCAAAGTTTGTTTTTCTTTCTAATGATATCATCCAAAATAATTTGAAGCCCGAAATGGATAAGTAAGTTTCATTCCTTCACATTTTTCTCTTCGGTTTCCTTATTTTAGTATTTTATTAAACTCAATAGAGCACAATGAATAGACACATTTGTAATTGGAAGCAAGCTAGATGGAAAATGCTGGTTCTTTTATCATTTGCTTCTTTTTGCTAATAAAATTAAAAAAACAATGAATACGGCAATTTAAGACTAAAATAAGCAATACTGGTTACTAATTAAGAAAATAGTTAAAATGAAAACCTGTAGCCACTGTGGCCCTCCAGGATTAGAGTTGGGCACCCCTGCTTTAGGTTAACTGGTCATTCTAAACTGGTCCTGTAGGCACATATGCATGAATGGGTACCTGCAATGGGCTGGTTCCTGCCTACCACTCAGTATTGCTGGTACAGAGTCAACCTGTCATGACCCTAAATTGGATTAAATATGTTTTGAGAATATTATCTATTATCTAATGTATATACTGTATACATACATTCATTTTACAGATTTACGTATCCCAATACAGAGTCCCCAGAGTCTGGGGCAGGAATTAAGGTTTGGGTCCACAAACAGGCCAATTTAGAGTTGCCATCTATGTTAACCTCTTTGATGAACTCTCAGGAAGATGTGCAAACTCCATATAAACAATGCACAATTTTAATTCAGGATCTTGGAGTCCAAAGCTCAAAAGCTAGGGGAAAAAAGATTTTAAAAATAAGGAGTTTTGAACAGTAGTATGGTTAGCTTTCAGTATATTTGTTTAGGGGCCATAGGTGTACATATTTGTAGTTCTCAAGATGGCCACTGGCATCAATTGGAACCATCACAATGAGTTACTTTATAAGCATGCAAACACTTGGGTGTTGAAAGTGGCATATGACACAGTAAAAAATGGCCTAAGCCTATGAAGCACTGCTGCATACTGACATTGATTTTGATTTAATATTCTTCCCTTACAGAGTAGCCCTTACTGTTAACCTTCAAAGTGATTTCTCACATTTTCAAATAAGCACAGAGTTAATTTATTCACTACATCTTTCTCCTTAGAACACAACCCATTCAGCTCAGAGATGCCAGCATACCCTACAGTACAAATAATAATAAAAATAATTCATTACATTTATATAGCGCTTTTCTCAGTACTCAAAGCACTATCCACACAGGGAGGAACCGAACCCACAATCTTCCACAGTCTCCTTACTGCAAAGCAGCAGCACTACCACACTGCGCCACCTGTGAGGACAAGTACAGTCAGACTCCAAAGGAAATGCTTCTGTCTCATCACTCAAGCCTGGCCAAGATATGGGGATGGGCTAGATCTTGTGCTTCTCCGTCTATCTGCTGCCTAACCCAAATGCCGTATCAAAAAGGCCTTCTGAATTTTTCCACAACTTATGATTCATCTATCCATTTTTAATTTTGTCTGATAAATCATTAATACTGTTATGTTGTTTCTGCTTTTGCAATGCTCATCCGACTTTTTCCGTAAGAAATTGGTTGAGGTGAAACCCTGCAGCCACTCCTGCCCTCCAGGACCATAAGTGAGGATCACTGCTCTACAACTGAAATTTGTCTTGGATGAATGAAAACACTAACAAGCAATACAGTTAAATACCAAGTTTCATTATCAGCAAGGACTACAGCTACTGTGAGACCCAAGGACTGTATGCCTTCTCTAAATGATCTAATTCAGTGGCAGACATTTTTTACGATATTAAGGAAAGCCAGGTCAGAACAGGAGAAATCCAATGTACTGTAACTTTTATTGAGAGAGGGTCAAAAGTAGTAACAAGTCAAGCCAATTTTGTTAACTGGAGAGTCTAGATCTGTTGTCGAACCCAAAAAATAATAAACAAGAATCAAACATGTTAAGCCTGTGATGGACAGCCGGGTCCCATGCCCAGCAGGGACGCCCCTGCTGCATCTGTTCCGGGGGAGCAACCATGGGCAGCTCAATACCTCCCCCGGGACACTTGGTGGCAGCCTACATGGCGAATGGTGATCCCTCAACCTGTCGCATGGCTCCATGGGAGATGGAGTCTTCCACAGCCTGGTTGGGAGCTCGGATGGCCGCTAGGGGGAACTGCATGGAGTCAACAGCCCGGCTGGATGAATCTTCAGCCCCACCTGGAAGTGCAATTAGGACCAGGTAGTCAAGCACCTGGAACGCTTCCGGTTGGGCTATAAAAAGGGCCAGCCACCACCACTCGAGAGCCAGAGTCGGGAGGAGGAGGACTAAGCCTGAGGAGGAGTGGTGG
Organism: Erpetoichthys calabaricus; assembly: GCF_900747795.2. Taxonomy (NCBI): domain Eukaryota; kingdom Metazoa; phylum Chordata; class Cladistia; order Polypteriformes; family Polypteridae; genus Erpetoichthys; species Erpetoichthys calabaricus. The sequence goes on from NC_041403.2 coordinate 123,550,529, forward strand.
TAAAGGAGAAAACTGTGTTTGTGTGGAGTTTGGGACTGTGTATTGCCTGTGAGTCACGGGGAAGACGTGCACCCATGGGTGAAGAAAAATAAAGTCTTTGTTATTTGGTACGTACCTCTCTGTCCATCTGTGTCGGGTCAGGCACCTATATAGCGCCTCTGTTACAAGCCATAAATAGATTTAGTACAACCCAAAAAGAAATCAAACATTAATGAATCACTGACCCACACAAAGTTTACTCAATCTTGGATAATTAGGGACTGCACAAACTAACCTTTATATAGACAAGCCTGTGACATCACAAACTGAACATCTGGGACACCTTCTGGGATGAATGGCCATGGTAATCATTAATGCGATAATGAAAAGCCAATAAAAAAACAATATGATGTCAGGAAAAAAAAAATTCAACTTTTCTCCAGAAGCCTTCTAGGAACAAAATATTAATATTAAAATGGAATTTCTTGGTTAGAAAAGGATGCATATATTTAGGAAAATTATTTTAGAATTCCTGTAGGAATTTAAAGAAACTGCCAGATCATAACAGAAATCAGTATATTAATTGACAGGTTTAAGGGAGTTTACAGGGTTTGTGGTCAAAAATAAACTAAACTCAATACCTGAAATTCCTGCAGTGGAAGATTGCTCAAAAAATATGCAAGTGTTTGCAAGATATTTCCTTTATCACAAAGTTTGGACAATATCTTAACAATGTGGCCATCATATATAACATGGCCACGGTGATATCATTTGTCACATGGCACGTGGATCACATGCCTGGTAACCACACAGAATTAAAATGACCAAACACACAAAATGGTAGAGCCCATGAAAAACAGAAATGCAGAATGGTGGAACACATAATAAGAAACACAGAAAATGGCAAAAAATGATATGCATAATACAGACAGCTATCCATTGTCAAAGTGGCATGACCAGACAGTTTCATCCTGAATTTCTAATAAAGACAGGAAAGATGTCCAAGTGACAGAGATCTGAAGACAAACAGAAAAGAAATGTCTACTTGAGGCCATGGTCAAAACACTAAAGATCAGAGATGGGCTCATGGGGCAAAAGAAAATTTTAAATCAAACAATATTCTGGTCAAAACCTGAAATACTTCCTAAATATTTGTATGCGTTTGAAAGCAATTTCTTTAGCAGTCTTTCCTTTACAGTAATCCCTCGCTATATCGCGCTTCGACTTTCGCGGCTTCACTCTATCGTGGATTTTATATGTAAGCATGTTTAAATATATATTGCGGATTTTTCGCTGGTTCGTGGGATTCAGTGGACAATGGGTCTTTTAATTTCTGGTACATGCTTCCTCAGTTGGTTTGCTCAGTTGATTTCATACAAGGGACGCTATTGGCAGATGGCTGAGAAGCTACCCAATCAGAGCACGTATTACGTATTAAATAAAACTCCTCAAATATATTGTGAGCACGGGGACTGTTCGCACCCCTAGAGGATACGGCCGCTCCTCAAATAACGCTGAAAGATTTCCTTCACATTGCTACCTTCCTTGCTGGCCTTACTTGTGGCTGTTTTGTCAAGCGATATGCTTCCTGCACAGTGCTTTGCATACTTAAAAGATCAAACAGCACCTATTGATTTTTGATTGTTTGCTTTTCTCTCTCTCACACTCTTGCTCTGACATTCTCTGCTCCTGATGGAGAGGGTGTGAGCAGGGGGGCTGTTCGCACACTGGCCTAGAGGATACGGACGCTCGTCTAAATATGCTGAAAGACTTCCTTCACATTGCTCCCTTCCTTGCTGGGCTTCCTTGCAGCTGCTTTGTCAAGCGACATGCTTCCCGCACCGTGCTTCGCATACTTCAAAGACCAAACAGCACTTATTAATTTTTGATTGTTTGCTTTTCTCTCTCTCTCTTGCTCTAACATTCTCTGCTCCTGACAGAGGGGGTGTGATTAGGGGGGCTGTTCGCACCCCTAGACGATACGGACACTCGTCTAAAAATGCTGAAAGATTACCTTCACATTGCTCCCTTCCTTGCTGGGCTTTCTTGCAGCTGCTTTGTCAAGTGACATGCTTCCCGCACGGTGCTTCGCATACTTAAAAGCTCGAACGGCACCTATTGGTTTTTGATTGTTTGCTTTTATCTTTCTCTCTCTCTCTGACATTCTCTGCTCCTGATGCGCACTCCTTTGAAGAGGAAGATATGTTTGCATTCTTTTAATTGTGAGACAGAACTGTCATCTCTGTCATGTCATGGAGCACGTTTAAACTTTTGAAAAAGAGATAATTGTTTGTTTGCAGTGTTTGAATAAAGTTCCTGTCTCTCTACAACCTCCTGTGTTTCTGTGCAAATCTGTGAACCAAGCATGACAATATAAAAATAACCATATAAACATATGGTTTCTACTTTTCACCTTTCGCGGGGGGTTCTGGAACGCAACCCCCATGATCGAGGAGGGATTACTGTATTACAAACCAGGTTTGGACACATGACATGTGGCTGATCTTTATACTGATGGTCATTACAATGTCACATGGGCAGCTCACATTCCTAAAAGCAAGGGCCATCACATCAACTAGTACACAATATGGCAGCATCTATGATGTAATCTATTACAAAGAAGCAAAGGAAAATAACACAAAAGGTGCTACAATCATCTAGTATTGCCTGACACAAAGTTGTAAATTCTGTTGAATTTCCAGAAATGTTTCCTGTGCTCTAAAATAGAGAATATTCAAAACTTATTCTGAAACAACTGGCTTCCTTTAAGATGTATCCAAAATTTATTTGATGGCAGATATTTCGAAAATCATGTTCCACTTCAAAAAATAATATATAACTTAAAATGAGTGGCATGGTGGTGCAGTGGTAGCAAGGCTGCCCCACAGTAATGAGACTTCAGTTCACATCCCAAGTGCTTCCTTAGTGGAGTTTGCATGTTCTTCTCATATCTGTGTGAGTTTCCTCCCACAGTCTAAAGATATTCAGGTTAGGTGGATTGTCGATGCTAAAACTGCCACTAATGTATGCATGTGGTTTGTGTTTACCCTGTGATGGACTGGTGCTCTGTCCATGGATTGTTCCTGCCTTGTACTCTAATCTTGCTGGGGTAAGTTTTGTATATATACTGTATATATATATATATATATATATATATATATATATATTAGGGATGCACCGATACCACTTTTTTGGAAAACGAGTATGGGTACGAGTACTTGCATTTCAGTACTCGCCGATACCGAGTACTTGCCGATACCGAGTACTTAATAAAAACATGATTTAAATTTACAGGTAACAGCTTTAGTCATATAACTTAACAAAAAAAACCAAGAAACTCTCGTCTATCCACTGGGAGGTTAGGCTAATTAGCGACACAGGGCTAACACTGCTTGTCCAAATATCCGTGGTGAAACTAAACGCAGAGGACGCTTGCAGTAGGCTGTGGATATGTTTTTTCACGGAGTCGTGTAGTTTAGGCAGCTCAGTGTCAGTCATGTAGCGGCGGCTTGGGACATCATATCTGGGCTCCAGAACATGGAGGAGACGCAGGAATCCCACATTTTCTACCTCCGAGAGTGGCTGGTCACTCAATGCAATGTACTCGATAATTGCCTGTGTTATTTTCACAGCACGTGGATTGTCTCTGGACATTTTCTCTCGTCTTGCAAGAGTTTGCTGCAGCGTGGGTTGTGTTGGTTTAGAAGCGTGGGTAAACTCTTTGTACTCGTTGTCGTGTTGGGATTTTGGGTGCTTGATTAAATTACTTGTGTTAAATGCACTACCTTTTGAGCCTCCTCTGGACAATTTCGCTGAGCACAATTTGCAGTCCGCCTTTGTTTTGTCGTCTTCATTCACTTTGAAATAGTTCCACACGGCTGACATCTCTCGCCTCGCCTTCTCCCCGCTCTGAGCTGCAGCCGGGGCCTGGGGGCGGGCACTCGGCGCCTGTGATTAACCCCTTACATGCCGCTCAAACATAGACATTTCTCAGACCGTGGTATCGGTCCCCGGTATCGGGGGACTTTTAACGAGTACGAGTACTTTAGAAAATGTGGTATCGAGGCCGATACCAGATACCCGTTTCGGTATCGGTGCATCCCTAATATATATATATATATATATATATATATATATATATATACTAGCAAAATACCCGCGCTTCGCAGCGGAGAAGTAGTGTGTTAAAGAGGTTATGAAAAAGAAAAGGAAACATTTTAAAAATAACATAACATGATTGTCAATGTAATTGTGTTGTCATTGTTATGAGTGTTGCTGTCTTTTATATATATATAATATACACACACACACACATAAACATATATATACATATACATATATAGATATATATACATATCTACATATACACATATCTATATATATATATTGTGATGGACGACCGGCTATGGACTCCGGTCGCCACCCCCAGGCCGCTAGGAGGAGCCCTCCGGACAGCATGATGGTGCCCCGAATGCCAGCAGGGCCTCATGGACTTTGTAGTTTATATACACAGCCCTGCTGGATACCTTGGGGGCCACCGGGTGTAACTGTAGGGGGGCTAGTGGGCTTTTGCGTGCCCTATAACCCGGGAGTGCGTCACAGTCACGTGACCGGAAGAAACGACGTACTCCCGGGGTGAAGAAGAGGACTGTTTACCCTGACCCGGAAGGAAATGGACTTGTGGGTTTTGCCAGGAACCATTTCCGGGTCAGGGGCTATAAAAGGACTGTGGGAAGCCCAGTACACTGAGCTGAGCTGGGAGGTAGGGTGGCAAAGTGTCTGGGTGAGGAGGATTGGTTTTTGTATTGATTTATCTATGAGTATTGTGGAGTGTAGGGTGCTTGGTGCACATTATTATTATACAATAAATAATAATTGGATTTTTATCTGACGTCTGATCAGAGGGTTCAAGGGGTCACGGAGACCTCAATCTTTCACAATATATATATATACACATACACATCCACATATATATACATATATATATATACACATATCAACATATATATACACACATACATACACACACACATATACATATACACATACATACATACACATACACATATATATATATATATATATATATATATGTATATATATATATATATATATATAAATATATATATATATTTACATATTTACATATATATATACACATTTACATATCTACATACATATATACATATATATATTTACATATCTACACATATGTACACATACATATATACATACAATCATTGACATATATATAGGGTATAACGGGGATGCGAGGAATAATAACTGTCTCCCCTGAGCCACCGCCAGTAAAAATAGTTGCCTCAATGAGGTTCTTTTGCAGAGACGTGACCTGAAGTCTCGTGCCGTCACAAAGTTTCAGTGGCTGTACGCAAATCCACAATCGGTTTCATATTGTTTTCGTACCTTATCAATTGTGTAATGTGTTTTTTGAACAGGTTTGATTCATCGAAGTGATCACTCCTGCTGCGTTCAGTCACTTCACATGAGCCGCTCTCTTGTGTGATGTTGCGATGTCCATGGGTTTATTTAATGTTAGCTAAGACCCAGCAGTTAAATGTTTCTTGGTACAGCAATTTTAACTCTGTTACACAGTGATCCAAACTGTCGTTTATACTTTGTGTCTTCTCATTAAACTTGTATCTCACGAATATGGCATTGCAAACGGCAGCGGGGGCGTTTGTATAAAGTTAATTTAAACTTACGGTTTACACCGTGCCCGGCAGTTAAAAGTTTCTCGCTACAGCAATTTTAACTCTGTTACAAAGTGATCCAAACTGTCGTTTATACCTCGTGTCTTCTCATTAAACTTGTATCTCGCGAATATGGCATTGCAAACGGCAGCGGGTCGGTTCACGTGCTTACGTGGGAGGCGTGATGACGCGATATATTTTGATATATATCAAAATACCCACGCTTCGCAGCGGCGAAGTACTGCTTTAAAATTTTTATTAAGAAGAAAAGTAAACCTTTTTAAACTGAGGGAAAATGAATCAATAATTATTTGTTAAGGATCTCTTTGTATACCACGTTGTCAGTTCGCCCCTCCGGTTGTAATATGACCAAGCTGTGTGCTGAGCTTACTGTTGAGCATGAAATCTAACGTGGTTTGTGCCCTTCAGAATGAAAATAGTTAGCATTTACCTTTTTAATAAAAGGCGAGCTTTTAAGCCCGAGAAATCACCCCGTAAATGCACACGTTTAATTGCACATGTGTTAATATGTATGCTTACACAGTATTAAAAGACACTCAAAAATTAACGTCATTTACCTTTGTTCCCGCATTTGACTCGTGCTGTAAATCTCTTCCTTGTTTTTAGTTCACGTGATTACGTAGGAGGCGTGATGACACGATATGTGACTCCGCCTTCTCCATTAGAGTATATGGACAAAAAACAGGTTCCAGTTATGACCATTACGCGTAGAATTTCGAAATTAAACCTGCCTAACTTTTGTAAGTAAGCTGTAAGTAATGAGCCTGCCAAATTTCAGCCTTCTACCTACACGGGAAGTTGGAGAATTAGTGATGAGTGAGTGAGTCAGTCAGTCAGTCAGTGAGTCAGTCAGTGAGGGCTTTGCCTTTTATTAGTATATATATATATATATATATATATATATATATATATATATATATATATATATATATATATATACAGTATGTATATATTGTCACAGGTTGCCAGGATTATTACCTGGACGGGACGCCAGAAAGGACTGGAAGGTGGCAAGAATAGCTTCCGGGCCATGAGGGCACAACCGCCATGGAGCAGGAGAGGACCACGGGAAAGGAAACAGAACTGTCGGACTTGTTGGGACACGTGGCCACCGCCTGGGGGCGCTTTACACCTCGTGGGACCCGGATGTTGTTACTTCCGCCACACTCTGCAAGATGGCGGAGGGATCGGCCAGGGACGCCCGGAGTGTTTCCGGGTCAAAGGGCAGCACTTCCGCCACACCAGGAAGTGCTGCAAGATGGACGTCATCAGCCACCTGGAGCACATCTGGGCAGGGATAAAAGGGGCCGACTCCTTACAGTCATTGAGCCAGAGTCGGGAGTGGGAGAAGGACAAAGCTCCCTGGAGGAGTAGAGGCGGCAAAGGACTGAAATATTTAAGGGTGATTATTGCTTAGTGCTTTGTGGAGTGTGAGAATTGTTTATTTAATGTTTAATAAACGTGCGTGTTTTATAAAGATGTGGTCTCCGACTGGTGGTGTCCGGGCAACTATCACAATATATATATATAATGTAAAGAATTTACATATTGTCATGCACGCGTGTCTAGGGGGCCGCGGAAAGACCCAATGAGCAGCGTACAACAGTCTGCCAGGGGATGGAGACTGGGCACTAACCTTTCTTTCTCTTATTCCCGCAGAAAGCCAGACGCAGCACCGCCTTAACGCTCTCAAGATGCCGTTTAATCCACCCGTAATCACTTCCGTATTTCCATCCCTTCCTCTGGCCTGACCTGATGACATCACCTACCCATAAAACACCTCGGTTCCTCCCAGTCACCAGTCATTCCAGTCACCAGCTTCCGGTCCCACCTTATTTAAGTGTGTCTTGACTGTTATTTACAATATATATATCTATATATATAATTCACTAAGCAGCCAACAGGGCACGCAAGACAACCATGGGATAGGCATGACATAGCCACATCTGCCAACTCACAGAGCCCCGCCCACCAACTCTAAGACCATGGGATACGACGACAACTCACAGAGCCACGCCCACCAACTCTAAGACCTTGGGACGAGAACGCCTGCTGACTCGCCTGCCCACCTGACTGTTACCAGCATTCACCACAATGTACTGGAGTGTAAAACTATTGCAGCTGCTAAGCTTTCAGCCACGTGAGATTGAGCAATAACAGGTCTGTGATGCCCTTAGATGTCCGGGGCTGCACGCGCGCTACACTGAATGGATCAACGTGTGTCTACCCGGCACCGAGAGGTGTGGGTAAGCCGTTGAACCCCATTCATGATGGGGACTGGGGCTTGCAATTGTTCCCCATGAACGAGGAATTCCCAGTAAGTGCGGGTCATAAGCTCACACTGATTAAGTCCCTGCCCTTTGTACACACCGCCCGTCACTACTACCGATTGGATGGTTTAGTGAGGTCCTCGGATCGGCCCTGCCGCGGTCGCTTGCGGCCTCTGGCGGAGCGCCGAGAAGACGATCGAACTTGACTATCTAGAAGAAGTAAAAGTCGTAAGTCCGTAGGTGAACCTGCGGAAGGATCATTACTGGTTGTGCCAACCTGTCATTGGACGGATAGGACCCGAAACCTCTCGGGCCCACTTCCCCACCCTCCGCGCCTGACCGCCGTCCAGCCCCGTCCCTCGCTCTGGGAGGTGGGGGCGCGGCGGCAGTCCTCCAGTTTTCAGTCAGGAACAATTGTATGTTGCTCTCTCCAGAGTTCCATCTTTTCATTCACTTACAGTCGTATCCTCAAACCCACCCCATTTGGACAACTGTGTCTTTCAGGAAGTGTTCATCCATCAATACATAATTATGCAGCGTATGCTACACCGCGGGTTGGCTAGTGTACAGGTTCAGTATGCATATATATATTTATATGTATATTAATAAAGTATTTATCTATCTATCTATCTATCTATCTATCTATCTATCTATCTATCTATCTATCTATCTATCTATCTATCTATCTATCTATCTATCTATCTATCTATCTATATATATAAATATATATATATATATATAAAATCACAAAAAGTACAAAATACACAAACAAAATTCAAGCTGTACTGAGCACTGACATGTCTATAAACAGTAGGCCTTCCCTCAAACCTTTCCACAGGCAACTATTTGATTTCCTGTATCATTGGACTGCCTTCTACAGATTGACAAACAAACTGTTCATGAGCTTTTAATACCTTTAAATCCCCAACATGGGGAATCATTTGCTGGCCAGTTTCATTCAGCTGTGTCTGCTGAGCAGCTGGCAACAATTCAGTGTCACAACTGTCAGGCACAGACATTTCACACTAGACGTTTGAGCTTGGAGGAGAATGTTCTTGTTGGATTATGTTCTGCTTTAGAGACAATATTTTTATCTGCATTAATTGTGGATAAGCTACCAGTATAAATAACTTGTATGTCAAGTTGAGCACTCATTACTGAGGTCCATTTTTGATACATGGTGTGTAGGGCTACTTTCTTTGTAGTATTTCAAACCAAATTTGAAGTATGATTTTTAAGCAGATTCCCTAAAATAACAGGTTAATAACATAACATTCTCAGACCTGCTTTCTCTGGGTCATAGTCTGTATTGGCACTACTGTGCCCTAGGCAAAAAAGCAACTTTAAATGGATTATCAGTTCATCATAGGACCCACTTATGCAAAAACTGAGTATACTTCAAAACATTACAAACATTCTAAACAATCAATCCATTTATAGTGCCAACTATAATAGCGAGAATAATGTAAATAATAAGGTGGAAAGATTTAATACTAAAGTGAGAGCTGCTGTTGACATAGTTGCATCTGTAAAGACAGTTAAAAAATCTTCTAGCATTGTTATACCATGGAAGACCCAAAGAGTGTCTGATTTAAAGAGAACATGCTGTAGCGCTAAGCGTAAATGGAGGAAGACTAAACTAAAATAACAGAATACAATAACACAGTCCGTCTTGAGAGGCGCTGCTATTTCTCTAAGATTATAAATAACAATGCTAGTAATCCCAGAGTCTTATTCTCGACAATTGATCGTTTGCTAAACCCAGGTAACTCAAAGGAATGCCTCCTAAGTACTTCCAGTAAAACCTGTGAGGCTTTTGCTGTATTTTTCAATCAAAAAATTAATGATATTAGAAATAACATAGTATATCTCCCCAACACTAAGGATCATCCTAAACCCCAGCATTCCATTATAAACAAATTAAACTCTTTCACTAGATTAGATTTACCTGATTAACATAAAATAATTTCTCAACTGAAACCCTCCACCTGCGCCCTTGACCCAATACCAACAAATTTTTCCAAAGAAGTATCGGACGTGCTAATTGATAATATTCTTGACATAGTAAATTTGTCATTAGATATGGGGGTGTTCCCAGACTGTCTCAAGACTGCTGTAGTTAAACCCCTACTTAATAAAAATAATCTTGACCCCTCTGCTCTTGAAAATTTTAGACCCATCTCTAACCTACCTTTCTTAAGTAAAATTTTAGAGAAGGCAGTCATTATGCAGTTAAATGACCACCTCAATAAACATGCTATTCTTGATAAATTTCAGTCAGGCTTTAGAACAAATCACAGCACAGAAACTGCACTCGTTAAAGTATTAAATGACTTGCGGGTAAATGCAGACAGAGGCCATTTATCTGTTCTCATCCTCTTAGATCTAGTGCCGCATTTGACACCATTGATCATAATATTCTTAGAAATCGCCTTAGTCAATGGATGGGCCTCTCTGACAGTGTCTTAAATTGGTTTGAATCCTACCTGGCAGGGAGAAAATTCTTTGTTAGTTGTGGTAATTATAACTCAAAGACACATGATATTCTATATGGTGTTCCACAAGGCTCTATCCTGGGTCCGCTGCTCTTCTCAATCTACATGCTTCCGTTAGGTCAGATTATCTCAGGGCACAACGTGAGCTACCACAGCTATGCTGATGACACACAGCTGTATTTATCAATAGCACCTGATGACCCCGATTCTCTTGATTCACTAACACAATGTCTGACTGGTATTTCAGAATGGATGAATAGTAACTTTCTCAAGCTAAATAAAGAGAAAACTGAAATCTTAGTGATTGGCAATAATGGATACAATGAGGCTATTAGAAATAAACTGGATACATTAGGATTAAAAGTCAAGACAGAGGTAAAAAGCTTAGGGGTAACTGTTGACTGTAATCTGAATTTTAAATCGCATATTAATCAGATCATTAGGACAGCATTTTTTCACTTAAGAAACATAGCAAAAGTTAGACCTCTTATATCATTGAAAGATGCTGAGAAATTAGTTCACGCATTTGTTTTCAGTCGACTAGATTACTGTAACGCAGTCCTCTCAGGAATACCCAAAAAAGACATAAATCGTTTGCAACTAGTGCAGAATGCAGCTGCTAGAATCCTAACAAGGAAAAGAATAATCCGAGCACATTTCTCCAGTTTTGATGTCACTATACTGGTTACCTGTGTCATTCAGGATTGACTTTAAAATTCTGCTTATGGTTTATAAAGCCTTAAATAATCTTGCCCCATCTCATTTATATCAGAATGTCTGACATCTTATATTCCAAATCGTAATCTTAGATCCTCAAATGAGTGTCTCCTTAGAATTCCGAGAGCAAAACTTAAAAGAAGTGGTGTGGCGGCCTTCTGCTGTTATACACCTAAAATCTGGAATAGCCTACCAATAGGAATTCACCAGGCTAATACAGTGGAGCACTTCAAAAAACTGCTGAAAACACATTTTAACATGGCCTTCTCATAATTTCACTGTAATTTAATCCTGATACTCTGTATATCCAATTAATTATAATAACTATCCATGGTAGCTCTAAAATCTGTACTAACCCCTATTCTCCCTTCTGTTTCTTTTTCTGGTGTCCTTTTGGTGGTGGTGGATTTCGCCACCACCATCTACTCAAAGCACCATGATGTTCCAACAGTGAAGAATTAAAAGCCAGAAGTCTGCATCTCCATCATCATCAAGTCCTTCTGTGAGAACCCTAGACACAAGAGGACTATTTCATTTATGTTAGGTAGAATGCCCAAAGGGGACTGGGTGGTCTCATGGCCTGGAACCACTGCAGATTTTATTTTTTTCTCCAGCCGTGTGTACTGCTGTTGGTTTGAAAGAGAGAGTGAAGAGGCAGCTTTGAAACACGATGCCAGCAAGATAACCAGTGCATTAAAGAGTACAGTACATGACGATAAACCATATCATTCCATTTTCAAAGCCTCCTTAATTCTGAGCAGGGTCGCAGGGACACATAGGATCAAATTAGATTTGGTTGTAACGTTATTTTGTTTACAATTTTATCTTATTCACTTCATCAAAGTATGTGTTTACTTTACACGTGAATTTGCAAACACCTATGTACAGTTGGACATGCATTTATTTATAATGATAGCACCTAAATCAGCTTCCAAAGTCTATAGCATAACTTGCAACGAACCAGTTCCAAAGGGCTTTAAAACAACAGTGAATAATTGACAGAAATACAGATGTTACTTAAATTTATAGAAAAACTCATTTTGTATATTTTAGGGTAGTGAAATGGCTCAGTGACCCAAGAGTAGGATACAAATCCATGAAAATCATCTCTTTAGCCACTGAGCCACATTAGAAAATATTTTCAATTGCCTGCAGAATACAAAGACATCATAAAAATTATTATGGAGTAAACTTTTGCTTGGGAATATTTGATAGTGTGCAGCACAGTAATTCATTCACAAATGGGTCAGCTATTAAGTAAGATATTTATTTTTATATTTAAGGCTTTATTTTTCTTACAATGTACTTGAATGGCCTGTACTTTTCATGTGAGATTTAATTGCCAGTGATAACAACCATCTTGGTTAGATGAGTACTTGTCTTGGAGGACCTCAGTGGCCACAGCTTTTTGCTTTGACTCTATTTTTTAATAAGTATATTCAAAGGATCACACCATATAATTAGACATTCTGCTGCTGTTTCTATTATTGATCTGCTATGTTAGAAATTCAGAATGCAGAGAATTTACTCGATCTCCATATGCTCAAAGCATACAATTTTTCAACTTAAAATTATATATCAAGCACATCTGTCTTGTTTAAAATTGTCCAAAATGTTTCCAGGGCAAGATCCAACCTGCAAAGGTTGCAATCAAGTTCCAGCCTCACTGGGTCACATGTTTTGGGCCTGCACCAAATTTACATCATTCTGGACCAAAATCTTTAAATGCCTTTCAGACAGCCTTGGTGTCACAATACCTCCTAACCCATTAACAGCTGTGTTTGGTGTTCTTCCAGATGGGCTTAAACTGGAGAAGGACAAACAAACTGTGATTGCCTTTACTACACTATTGGCATGTAGACTTATCCTGCTCAACTGGAAGAAGCCTAACTCTCCTCTTTTAAGTCAGTGGGTAACTGATGTTTTATATTACTTGAAATTAGAAAAAGTCAAATTCTCACTTAGAGGATCTGTACAGAATTTTTTCAAAACTTGGAAGGATCTAATCAATAGCATTTTAGATTAAGCTTTTAAAGCACAGAGGAAGCAGATTCTCTTCCCATTTCTTTTTCTTCTCCAATTATCTTTATCCGCTTATTAAACTCATCAATTTATTTATTTTTACTAGCTTTAAGTTTTACTCTGTTGGCCATTCTCTATTTTTCAGGGGTGGGGGTTGATTTGTTTTCAATCCTATTTTTTGTAAAAATTGATCTATTTGTATGGAATGATTACAATAAAATCAATAAAATATATATATATAAAAAAGAAACTCTTGTCAGTGCATATTTTAATTCTCTGGGAAAAATCAACAAAATGTTTCATAGACTGGAATGGATTAAAACCACTTTTGTCTTTTCTCAATCCTATAACTTTTTTTTTCCTCTCCATTTTTTCTCAGTATTTTTAGTAAACAAGCTATTTTATCAGAATTAAAGGGTTAGTGCATTTGCTATTTAGCTACTCACTACTTTCTAATGTGTGCCTTACTGTAAATTGCATTCTGGTTAAAAAAAAGTAAGCAAGAGAAGGTAAAAATGAAAAATTGAAAGGATTCCTGCAAACTAAAAACTGTGCGAGCAATACCCATCTTTGTCCATTTCAAATGGAAGTGCAAGACGTATTATTAGGTGCATTAGCATAAAATCTGAATGCATATTCTCATTGTTGTCTTTCTCTGGGCTCATGAAACAACTTGACTCCCAGTGGGCCAATTACTTTGAAATTTTGTACACTTATTCTTTGAAGCAATTTGTCGTTAAGGTTTGCCAATCACAGCACGTTGTACAAACTGATGACATTTTTAAAATTCCCATTTTAAAAACTCATTTGGAATTTTTCAAAATTGTCTCTCTTAAAAATGGCAGTAGAGGGCAGCAGAGCATGTGAATAAGGGCATACTTTTAAGGAGTGTTCTCATATAATGCCAAACACTTGTTGTGCTTATTTAAAATGCATTGGCAAATTTTCAGTTATCATTTGTCTTAAAACTAAGAAACATTATATGCAACCTTAATTACTGATTTATATGATGTTTTAAAGCTACATGGAGAGAAGTGATTTCAATTCATATCTTTTCATTATTTATGCTTCAAACAGCCAAACTTGACGACAAAATTACAAAACAGATCACCAATAAAAGTTATAGCAATGCCAGCAGTTCAGATTGTTCAGATGGGAACTTGCCATTACGTCAGTGGCTGGCACAAATGTCTACAATAGCAGCACACTTCTTCTGCTGCTAGAAGGCATACCAGGTAAGTTAAATGATCTTTGTCACTATAAAAGTAAAAAATATAAGCAAGGCAAGCAAAAAGTTACTTACATAGAAGTAAATGTAAGTGGAAAGGAAGTCCCTAAGAATCCTCTGCAAGACATTAGGCATAGAGTGAAAAAAACATGTCCTCAGTATTTATGTTATGTTGAAAACAACTTCAAGAAAAGAAAAACAAGGAATCTTTCATAGCATTCAAAAGTTCCAGAATGCACCAGAATGTTACACTATGCATACATCTTGTTATTAACATTTTGAGATTACAGACGGATACTTGGGGTGACAAATCTGACTGAATGGAAAGGTATATTAACAACAAGAAATGATCTCCAATTAGGGAACTGGTTGGAACAAAAGCCTTACAGAACTATAGCTTTCTGTGACCAAGACTGAACACCAAGCTATAGAAAATACAAAAATATATAGAGAATATAAATCATTCATTAGTTTAATTGATACTTTATTTGAGGATAAGCTGAAGTATCCAAGAGTGACTGCTATATAATGTATACTATTAAAAAATATATTATTAGGTAGGGCGGAATGGTGGCGCAGTGGGTAGTGCTGCTGCCTCGCAGTTAGGAGACCCGGGTTCACTTCCCAGGTCCTCTCCTGCATGGAGTTTGCATGTTCTCCCCATGTCTGCGTCGGTTTCCTCTCAAAGACATACAGGTTAGGTGCATTGGTGATCCTAAATTGTCCCTAGTGTGTGCTTGGTGTGTGTGTGTTTGCTTGTTTCCTACCTTGTGCCCTGGGATTGGCTCCAACAGACCCCCGTGACCCTGTAGTTAGGATATAGCAGTTTGGATAATGGATGGATGTATTTCAAAAACATATTAGTTTGCACTACAGCTTTTCCATTCTTAATATTGTTCCAGTTAAATAGGTCACATTCCCTTCACCATGTAATACAATATTAACCATTGTGACCATAGATGTACTGTAATTAAAATTACAATTAATTTATAGATATTAGTTGCACCTTTTAATTCCTTTTTCTTTTATTCTCATCATTGCACTTCCTGTCACCTTTCTTTAATTTTATTACCACAGAAAATAACGCACATTTTCAGAATATTATTTTTAATGTACTTAGTATCACCATCGCTGCCAAATATAACACCAAAGGTATGCATAATCAGTTTTATCAAGCATACTTGTCCTCCCATTGTTACTTTTTTCATTTTTTTCACACAGTAGATTTATTGTCTTTTGTACTTTCTTTTCAATACATATTAATAACACAAAATGTCTTTCCAAAACTACTCTGTGTTGATTGTTTTACCTTTTTTTTATCTTTAGGTATATCTGCTTACTGTCATAACACTCAGTGTCACTTTTTAAAATTCATTTTTGATCCTGAAGCACTATAAAGTTCCCCGCTTGCCTTATTGCTTTCTTTTCACCAACTCTTATGACTCTAAACTGTTATTTTATCCATATCTTGTAGGAGGGTCAGTCAAATGAGAACCTTCGAATTATGATAGAAATTCTAAACATCATAGCATTGTCATATAAGCTAGCAACATCATTAGCAATGACATTAGGAGCATCCAGCAGGTGGAAGAGCAGTGTAGATGAGCTACATGATGTCACAGCAGAACTATAAAGATGGCAGCACCACTGGAAACATGCACCAAAGAGAAGCAATAGGTCTGTCGTACATTTTTTGAGGAGTGAAGGGTGAAATCTATCTAGATACCTAGGTGAATGAAAGTTCAGTGGTCTTCTAAGTAAAGGTGTCTTGTGGCAACATGACAGTGCTCGGTCCCCCATACTACCCACAATGGTTGCAACCACTGAGAACCTACACGCGAGTGTCCCCAGTGATTACCACATCTTTGCACCACTCAAACAGGTGACTAGTTTAAAATCATGGATGAGTGGCTGCACATATGACCAAAAGAATTTGTTTTTAGATGAATCTATACATGCTGGAGGACTTGTATCGAACACCATGGAGACTGTATAGAAACGGGACACAGATGAATGTCACCCTTGCTGCAATAAATTATGAAAGAAATAAAGGTTTTCATTTGACTCACCCTCATATACTTCATATTATTAAATGTTTTTTGTCTTCTCCTATTCTGGTATTGTAAGTTTGTAATGCCCTTGTCATTTTTTTCAATTTAGAAATGGCTCCACACAACAGCCTAACAGTACTGTGCACAGCAGGCACCCTTACCTTACCCTGCTACTCCAGAGTGTATTTTTTTACACATCAGCTCACTGAAACCCTGCTTTCTATTTCTGTGTAAATTGTCTTCATTCATCTTAACACATTTTTTGCAATTCATATCACTTCTACCATCCTTCAAAAATGACCTTTCCAAGGATTCCACTTCGTATGTTCTACATTAATATTATCTACTCTGTATATATAAAATCCTAAGCCTAAAAGTGCAATGATTTTGTGCAATGATTTTATGTGATGGTTTTATGTCATATTTTTGTCATGCTTTAAATCGAGCTTATTTTAAAACCTACATATATATGTTTGATATCATTCTTTTCAGAATTTATCGAAGTTTAATGTGATGTTGTTAGATTTTCAGATTCTTATTCTGTTTTCAAATTATAAACTAAAAAATATCAAGAACTCATTTCTCGTGAGACGAGACTTTGTGCCAAGAGATTTAATCATGCCTGGGGCCGAAAATAAAAAACAAAGAGTAGATGACAAAGACAGCTGTTCAACAGGCTTTTAAATGTTCGAAGCGCCGCGCAAGATGCAGATCATGTGGCAGGGCAGCAGCAGCAAGCCAGCAGCTGATCGAGCAAAGAGGAGGTAAAAAAAACTGTATTTGTTTCCCATTGTATCACCGTTTACGAAGTTGTTTCAGAGGAACGACCGCGTCTCCTTGGGCAGAGACGAGAAGTGGCTGGAGCGTAGCGCATAAAAGGGGGGTTGGCGAGTGATGCGCCCTAGTATCCTATAAATATACAATTTCCACCATTTGTCATTTTGAAACTGTAACTCTTGGCTTCAATGGCTTGAACCTTCTACTGCTATCTAACACTCCTTCCACACTTTTGATGTCTTACCAAAGAATTGTATCTGACCTTCAGTTTTTACATTGCTTTCATTTTCTTTCTTTGAAATCAATACATATATCCCTTCCTAATTGTTTGCATGGTCATCACTTCACTCAGTAATTCTTAAATGTCAATAATTGTTTTTTTGAGCTTGCAAAGTATTTTTACTTTCATAGGTGCTGCTTGTTTTGGACATCTAAAGTGTCAGAGGATTCTTGTGAGGTAAAAAAAGACCAGAAGATGATTTCTTAGACAAAAATGCGTCACAACTAGGTAGTTCAAAAATAATCCTGTATGCAGGAATCAAAGAGCAAGACTTAATTAGAACTGATAGGCAAAATTAGAATTAGAAACCAAAAAATAAACCTAACACTGGAGCCTGCATAGAAGATAAGCATACTCCACTATGAGGAATAAGGTGTTGTTTATTCACCCAAGAATGGCACATACCAAAACGTCACAAACACGATGACAAGGGCACGTGATATATCTTAACGGCATTGCGTAAACAAAGAAAACCAAAAGTGTAACAAAACTGAACTTTTTCAAAATAATTCAAAATGACAAATAAACCTCAAAATGGGATGTGCATGGTAAAAACAACTAAGATACAGTGGTGTGAAAAACTATTTGCCCCCTTCCTGATTTCTTATTCTTTTGCATGTTTGTCACACAAAATGTTTCTGATCATCAAACACATTTAACCATTAGTCAAATATAACACAAGTAAACACAAAATGCAGTTTTTAAATGATGGTTTTTATTATTTAGGGAGAAAAAAAATCCAAACCTACATGGCCCTGTGTGAAAAAGTAATTGCCCCCTGAACCTAATAACTGGTTGGGTCACCCTTAGCAGCAATAACTGCAATCAAGCGTTTGCGATAACTTGCAATGAGTCTTTTACAGCGCTCTGGAGGAATTTTTGCCCACTCATCTTTGCAAAATTGTTGTAATTCAGCTTTATTTGAGGGTTTTCTAGCATGAACCGCCTTTTTAAGGTCATGCCATAGCATCTCAATTGGATTCAGGTCAGGACTTTGACTAGGCCACTCCAAAGTCTTCATTTTGTTTTTCTTCAACCATTCAGAGGTGGATTTGCTGGTGTGTTTTGGGTCATTGTCCTGTTGCAGCACCCAAGATCGCTTCAGCTTGAGTTGACGAACAGATGGCCGGACATTCTCCTTCAGGATTTTTTGGTAGACAGTAGAATTCATGGTTCCATCTATCACAGCAAGCCTTCCAGGTCCTGAAGCAGCAAAACAACCCCAGACCATCACACTACCACCACCATATTTTACTGTTGGTATGATGTTCTTTTTCTGAAATGCTGTGTTCCTTTTACGCCAGATGTAACGGGACATTTGCCTTCCAAAAAGTTCAACTTTTGTCTCATCAGTCCACAAGGTATTTTCCCAAAAGTCTTGGCAATCATTGAGATGTTTCTTAGCAAAATTGAGACAAGCCCTAATGTTCTTTTTGCTTAACAGTGGTTTGCGTCTTGGAAATCTGCCATGCAGGCCGTTTTTGCCCAGTCTCTTTCTTATGGTGGAGTCGTGAACACTGACCTTAATTGAGGCAAGTGAGGCCTGCAGTTCTTTAGATGTTGTCCTGAGGTCTTTTGTGACCTCTCGGATGAGTCGTCTCTGTGCTCTTGGGGTAATTTTGGTCGGCCGGCCACTCCTGGGAAGGTTCACCACTGTTCCATGTTTTTGCCATTTGTGGATAATGGCTCTCACTGTGGTTCGCTGGAGTCCCAAAGCTTTAGAAATGGCTTTATAACCTTTACCAGACTGATAGATCTCAATTACTTCTGTTCTCATTTGTTCCTGAATTTCTTTGGATCTTGGCATGATGTCTAGCTTTTGAGGTGCTTTTGGTCTACTTCTCTGTGTCAGGCAGCTCCTATTTAAGTGATTTCTTGATTGAAACAGGTGTGGCAGTAATCAGGCCTGGGGGGTGGCTACGGAAATTGAACTCAGGTGTGATACACCACAGTTAGGTTATTTTTTAACAAGGGGGCAATTACTTTATCACACAGGGCCATGTAGGTTTGGATTTTTTTTTCTCCCTAAATAATAAAAACCATCATTTAAAAACTGCATTTTGTGTTTACTTGTGTTATATTTGACTAATGGTTAAATGTGTTTGATGATCAGAAACATTTTGTGTGACAAACATGCAAAAGAATAAGAAATCAGGAAGGGGGCAAATAGTTTTTCACACCACTGTACATGAAAACACAAAAACAAAATACATTTACTATAACACCGCTATTTGTATTATCACAGCAGGTGTGGCCATGATGTTTACTATCGCTATCCCCGTTGCCATCATATGACTCTCATCATGCTAGTTGTTTTGTCATTAATTCCATTGCTATTTATGATGGTATTCTAGCTTAGGGATATTACACGTTCACTGCCAACTACTAGAATTTTTGTTCTATGTCCCAAACTACAAGGTAACATGAAAAGATTTTTATTAGAAAAAAATAATTTGTATTTGAGTTTTGTTTAACAATAAATGCATTTAATTAGTGTATTAAAATAACACCCTGATTTTATTATAATGGCATCAGGAACAAATTTACAACTATGACAGTTAATGCGATAAACAAAAATCAGCAAATCCTACGTTCATTTTCTTCTGTTAAAAAACTTAGTTTTGTTTTGGACTCCTGGCTCATGCTGGATTAAGTTCAAGTTTTGTCTCATGTTTTGGTTAGGGTTAGTGGGTTTATTTCTTTTCTGATAATAAATTCAGGGCCTTTTGCTGATGATTCCTTTATGTTTGCTTCTTTTCACTTCTTCTATCCCGGTCCTTAACAATTTTCCCATTAGAAAGCCAGCTTTCGTCATGTTCTCTAAACATTAAATGCTTGAAAAAATTATATTTAATTTTATTACTGCCAAATCTTCAGAGGTAACTATACAGGTAACCTGTCAACACTTGGGTCTTAACCCTTTCTGAGATGATTTTAGAGCTTCTTCAATTTTTTTTTTGTAAATTTCAACTTACATTACTTTTCTTTGATTATCACCAAATACTGTCTATTCAATCCCCAATATCTTTTGTACTAGCTCTGAGGCTAGGGATCTGCACTGGCAATCAGAAGGTTGCTGGTTCGAATCCCTTAAATGCTAACAGGGACTCTGCTCTGAGCTGAGCACTTTGAGCAGTGAGAAAAGTGCTATATAAATGCAAAGAATTATTATTTTTATTACTAGTTTACAGTTTTTTTGTCATATAACTGTAAAATGTGTCTACTATTTCTAATATTCCTTCCTCATCACATTTAACATTACTTCTCCTCAGCTTTAAGCCTTTAATTGTCCTCATTTTCTATTATTTTGCTGTTCTTTTTCATATAGATAAATGATCTGGAGAAGAATATAATCAATAAGCTGGTTATGTTTTGGAAAATAGGCGGATGGACAGATAATCTAGAATCTGTTGAATCATTACAGAGAGACTTGGATAACATACAGACCTGGGCAGATTTGTGGCAGATGAAATTTAATATAAGTAAATGTAACATATTACACATATGAAGTAAAAGTTAGGTTTGAATACACAATGGGAGGTGAAAAACTTGAAAGTACTGTTTAATGAGAAGAATCTAACAGTCATATTGGACTCATCACTATCTATGTCAAGACAGTGGCCAGAAGCAATCAAGAAAGCTAATAGGAAGTTAGGTTATACACACAAGATGTGGAGTACAAGTCAAAGGAGGTAATGCTTAAGTCGTCTAATGCACTGGGGGAGTCTCTCCTGGAGTACTGTGTACAGTTTTGGTCTCCGTATTACAGGAAAGACATAGCAGTGCTAGAGAAAGTCCAGAGAACAGGAACTAGGACTCTGAGACTAAGAGGAGTGAAATATGAGGTGAGAAAATAATAATAAGTTAATAATAATAATAAGTTTTATTTATATATCACAAAATTTAAGTTTAAAATCATTAAAGTACTTAGTACAACTGATTTCCAGCTGTTACTTTAAAATACATTCTGCAGCAAGAACACAGGAACACAGTTGGAAATGTGTTAAGGGAAGATTTGCACAAATTTTAGACAGTTTTTCTTCAAAACACAGAAACATAGAAAAACATAGAAACATGAAAGAAATTACCAGGTAGTGTGTTGAAGGAGAAGACTTTAAGGATGTTGGGCGGAGTGGTGGCTCTGAGGCTAAGGATCTGCGCTGGTATCCCGAAGGTTGCCCGTTCGAATCCCCATCACTGCCAAAAGAGATCCTACTCTGCTGGGCCCTTGAGCAAGACCCTTAACCTGTAATTGCTCCAGGGGCGCTGCACAATGGCTGACCCTGCGCTCTGACCCCAAGGGGTATGCGAAAACCAACAAATTCCTAATACAAGAAATTGTATAAGGCGAAATAAAGAACAAAAACAAAAAAAAAAAAATGTTCATATCTCAACTTGATGCTGTTTTGGGCAATTTAGATGAATAGGATTAGCTTGTTAAGCTGGATGGCCTGGTCTCATCACAACTGTTCTGATGTTTTAATTTTCTTGAGAAAAACTTAACATAAAATGTATCATCCTCTTCTACCACTTTAATTTTTCACTTACACATTTAATTTTTTTAATTAATTCCCTGATTTATCCTTGATACATTTAATTTACTCATCCATACCTATTGTCCACACTTTGCTATATTTCTTAAGCGAAAAAATTTTGTCAAAGTTGCAAACATTGCAAGATGCTGAGAAATTAGTTCACGCTTTTGTTTTCAGTCGGCTAGATTAATGTAACACACTCCTCTCAGGACTACCAAAAAAAGACATCAATTGATTGCAACTAGTGCAGAATGGAGCTGCCAGAATCTTAACTAGGAAAAGAAAATCCGAGCACATCTCTACAGTTCTGATGTCACTACATTGGTTACCCATGTCATTTAGAACTGACTTTAAAATACTGCTTACGGTTTACAAAGCCTTAAATAATCTCTCTCCATCCTATATTTCAGAATGCCTTTCACCTTACACTCCAAATCGTAACCTTAGATCTTCGAATGAGTGTCTGCTTATGATTCCAAGAGCTAAACTTAAAAGAAGTGGTGAGGCGGCCGTCTGCTGTTATGCATCTAAAATCTGGAATAGCTTACTGACAGAAAATCGCCAGGCTAATACGGTGGAGCACTTTAAAATACTGCTAAAACCACATTTCTTTAACATGGCTTTCTCATAGCTTCATTTTAGTTTAATCATGATGCTCTGTATATGCATTTAATTATCATTATTATTCCTAGTGGCACCAAAATCCGTACTAACCCCTTGTGACGATGCGGGTTCGCTCCATGCTCTCATCTTGCTTCTAGGAGCTCCTGAACCCAACACCGTCAGTAATGTCACCGATGAGCTAGACAGTGAGGCACAACAAAGCAAGGGGATGGTGGAAAAAAAGTGACAAGTGCTTTTATTAAAACAAACAAAAACAAAGTGTCCAAAATAAAGTGCAGTGCATGAAAATAAGTCATTAAATAAATAATCCATTAAAATAGTTGAAAAGTGGAGGTTAAAATCCATTAGAAAAAAAATCCTTTAAAAAAAAACAACAAGGTTAAAACAACGGCTGGAAACTGTCTTTTTAAAATCAACCCGGTGCCTTTCTACTGGTGACTCCCCTGCTTCTCCTGTCCAGGCTATACACCAGGGGAGTCACCCTACATGCACCTGACCTTCTTCTGCTCGACTGGTCTGGTGGCCTCCTGATCCCTGGCTTCGTTCAACCCCTACCAGACCGAGACTTGGCTTTCCCCAATGGCCAGGATGCTCACGCTGGGGATTCTACTCCAAATCTCCGCCTCCCGCTGCCTTCGCTGCAGTGAGCCAACCTTCTCCCGGTCACTCCTGCTCCAAACAAGCATTCAGCAGGAGCCCTCAGGTGCCGGCCAAACACCCCACTCGGGCTCGCCTCTCCCAGCCGCCTGCATACATCTGTGAGTCTGCGTGCACTTGCTCGTTCGCTCTCCTTCTCTCTCGCACACAACGGCTCCTTCACTTCCAGATGACTTCTTCCTTAACCTCCGTTTCTTTCATTTTTCCTCCCATTTCTTTTCTATTTTTTTTCTCCTAGCCGCCTCGTGCTTCTATTTATTACGGGGACGTGGATCAGATGTGGCAATTAGCAGCTCCTGGCACCAATTATGGATGTGGACGACTCCTCACCTGTGCACTTAAGTGAGGACCATCCGCATCACCAGGGAACTGCTTCGGCCGCACAAACCACGCCCCCTCGCTAAGCCACAAGTGCAGCGATTATTTATTTTAAAAAATGGCCTTTTTGACGTGAGCTGTGGACCTGCTACACCACACCCCTACTTTCTCTTCTGTTCTTTTTCTGGTTTTCTGTGGTGGCAATCTGCGCCACCACCACCTAATCAAAGCACCGTGCTGTCCCTACACTGATGGATTAAAGGCCAGAAATCCACATGACCGTCATCATCAAGTTCTTCCATGTGAACCCTGAATACCATGAGGACTGATTGAGGTCATTTATGTTAGGTAGAATGCCTAGAGGGGGCTGGGTGGTCTCGTGGCATTGGAACCCCTACAGATTTTTTTTTCTCCAGCCATCTGGAGATTTTGTTTGTTTTTTTCTGTCCTCCCTGGCCATCGGACCTTACTTTTATTCTATGTTAATTAGTATTGCCTAATTTTACTTTTTGTATTTTGTCTTTTTTCTCTTTCTTCATCCTGTAAAGCACTTTGAGCTACATCATTTGTATGAAAATGTGCTATATAAATAAATGTTGTTGTTGTTGTTGGTGAACTGAGCATGATTGTCACAAAGGGAGTGGGGAGGATCAAGTGCAATCATCAAAGCGTCAACCCACCACGATGCACTGCATGACCCACTGGAACCCACTACCAGTATAAATAACAACAACTGGCCCAAACATGGGTGGCAACCCAGTGGTTAAGTAACCCTGCTTTAGTTCACATTTATTTATTATCATTCTCAACACTGTGTAGATTTTGTCTAGTAATCACTTCTTGGGCCCCTTTTGTTTATCACTGAGGCCTGGCAGTCAAAAATTCATCTAGGGAATCTGGTCCTTTAAATTTTTATAAGACCTCAGACATACCAATCTACCTGTGCCAGCCAGAAAAAGCCATAGTGAGAAGGTCTCAGGAATTTCAGAGGCCACTCCTAACCCAAGAAGTGATAAAAGTCCCCTGGTGGGGTTTAAAGACCTCTATCTATCAGTGATTTTGATGGTGAAGTTGGGACGTGAATTAAACTAACATTTAAGGTTGAATGGTCAGAGTTCTGACCCATAGGGTAGTAAAATGGAGTGCTTGGCATTACTAATTCAAGTCACTCCACTGTGGAAACAGAGGTCTAACAATTGTGCAGACAGGCCCAACATTTGTGGAAGGTTTACCATGAGTATGTTTTGTTATATTCGGTTGCCACACCATGTCTCCATTTCTTTATCATTCTGATGCATGAATTTATATTTAATAAGTGGACTGTGTTTGTGTATCTGGCATCTTTGGTGTTATTGTGAGTTATTGGACACTACAAGAGAGCACTGCCTAATATTCCTAATGTTACAGTTAGAGCAGTCATCTGCTATCAGGTCAGGCAACCAAAACTGGAGTGGCCAGCAGTTTGACAAGTAATAAAATCTTGCAAAGCTGAATGAATACAACACAACATAGGAGGCCATTTGTACTTTAAGCATTGAGGTTGTTGAAATAACAAAGATTAGGTCGAGTTCTAACATATAGTATGTTTAAGTGACATTCTTCATTTTAATTTTATTTTACTCTACCCCTTATCTTGATTTCATCTGACATTTTTCTTGTTATTAGACTCCAATGAGTGGCACCGTAGTGCAATAGTTAATACTGCCGCTTTTCTGATCCACCATGCTGGGTTTGAATTCTGTACCTAGTTAGCTTCCGTGGGGTCTCACTGAGCTTGTGCAGTTTACTTTTCAGATCACAGTGGATGTGCACGTTAGGTTAACTGGTGACTCCAAATTGACCCAATGTGTGTGCATGTGTGTGCGCACGTATCTGTGCTCAAGGTGGTCATCTGCCGGCTCCACATGGAAAGAGCAGCTCTTGCCATAGAATCAGCTCCTTGATGCTATGCTTTAATAAATTATGCTTTTTAGCATTTGCTTTTCTGCTGCCTATACAGTAGGACCTATAAATGTTTTATTACACGATATGCATTTTTCATTTTAATAACATTTATCTTATTACAGTCATTCATGTTAAATTAGAGAGCAGCAGGGGTAATATTTCAGCATGGTGTGATGTCAAGGTAACACTCAGCAAGTTTTAAAAAATCAGGAGACTGGATCTTTATTCTTATACTGTATATATGAAAATAATGAATATAAAAATACACAGCAGGCTTTTCACCTACAGTATTACACACAGACTGGCGTGAATGAGATGCCAGTGTTTTGTGGGACAAATACACTCATACTCATTTAAAGTAGCAACAGACCCAGGTGCAGGTTTCCATATTGGAGGACAATCAAATGAAAATAGGAAGGGCATGTAAACTTCACATGAAAGGAACTTGAGTTAAAAAGCTGTTAACCCGATCTTCTGAGCTACAGTATGCAAATCTACAGCACACAAATTCTTAAAGCAGATCTACTGAGTGGTGTTTTATAATGCTACAGTGGTTAATATGGCTGCATTACATCCTTAAGGACATGGGTGCAGTTTCCAGGCTGGTCAATGTTTTTTTCACGTACGTAAGATTCTTCTTACATGCCAAAGGATAATTTGTCACGCCAAACTGACATGGTGTAAGTATTGCCCAAGATTGTGTTGTGGCATCCCATCCATGTTTGGTTCCTACCTTTCACCTGATGTTACTAGGATATCACCAAAGTGAGTCAAAAAATGGATGGAGAATTGTTATTATCATTATAATCATGGTAGTTTTCATCATTGCTGTTGCAGTATAGAAGCTACTCATGTTAGCTTATAAAGACTCATATACTGCCTACGCACTAAGCGCTTGAAGCTGCTCAGATGTGCTCATTCATTGTTTAGCACATCAGCAACACATTGTGATACAGGTGGCGCTGTGATGAGCAAAATGCGAGTCTGGGAGACAAAGTCACCTTTCCCTGAGTGTGGTGAGTAGTGCGCAGTTACCAGACATGACTGAAGGGGTAAAACGGAGGGGTGCTGCTGTGGTGTGCCATGTTAGCATCAACCACTTTCAGGATTGATGGCCCAAATGTTCAGTATAATTACTAGAAGTTTCAAGGAGTAATGACAAGTGATGTGGAGAGTAATACAACCAAATGGAAATTTATATAGCCATTTGTTTTTCAGTTCTGGAAACTGAGAATTGGAAGACAGAGAATGACTGCGTAATGGCAGAGAAGAGCTTGTAGCACCATTTATAAAGAGAGGCTTTGGGAGAAAGAATTATCGACTTATGTAGCTGCAAAGGAAGTGGGACGGTCTTTCTAATGGGCAACAGACCCATTTTCAAAGCAGATTAACCCATGTAATGTCCTTGGGTACAAATCACAGGGTGCAGTCACACCAGGCTAATTTAAATTTGGCAGTTAAGCTAACCCACATATTGTTTGAGGATGTGGAAGTAAAACTGGAGTATTCATAGAAAAACACACAAGGAGAGAAACTGCCTGGCTGGGATTCCATCCCAGTCTGCACCACTTTGTCTCCCTATTGCCTGTTGAGGTCAAAGCAGAAACATTAGGATACTTCCCTCCCTTTGTAAATGCACTGCTATTTGATTTTGTTTTTATAACCTCCCACCCATTTTGTTCCCTCCCACAGTGTACATTGCATTTTTTTCCTGTAATGAATTCGTCAGTGTAACTTCTCCGACTCCATATCCGTCATCATCAGACATGTAAGAGGCTTATGTCATGATGGCCCCTTTGTTTCTCTGTTCCTATCTCCCAGCCACACATCTCCCAGAGATTACACTTTAACCATCAGGTCTCACACTCTGCCAGATGCAGGTCTGTCCTGAGATGAGCATTCTCCTGATGCCTCAGCATAAAAGAAGCAATCTCACTCCTCGATCCAGTCGTTCAAGGTCAAAGCCACAGGCCTCGGAGCACAGAGTTGCTGCTGCCTCACTCTCACTGTCGGTGTCTGCTTTCCCTAATCAATGAAAACAGACTTACTTTCAAGGGAAAAAAAAAAAAAAACTGCCATTTTTTTCTGAACAGAATGAAAGCTTGTCTTGGATACAAATGAGGTAATCTTAACACCTCATCACGTCGGCTGTGTCTGAAGAGCACTATTCAGCCGTGTGCAAAGATCAGGAAGAATCCTAGTGGATACTGGGTTTGCTGTACTGACTGCTTGATTTCAGATGAGGATGTCAGGGACAAAGCATTAGAAAGAGAAGGGAAAAATCACACTCTGTGGGCCAAAGGGTGACTTCGAATAGGCAGCATGAATACATTTAGTGGACTTTATGGTTGTAGTGACACCACATCAGTTCTTAAGCCTTGTACTATGAGGTTAATGATTGTGCCCAGGCAGTGCCCTCTCCTTCTTGAATACAAGACACCTTCCATGTACGCCATGTATGTCATCTGTAACAACCGACAATAAACTGCAGGCAGGCGTGTGAGTGTGTGTTGGAACTGTGGGAGAATCAGCCAGTGAAAAATGGTTAACTCATGATTTGTGGTTAAACCTCTTTTGTCACGGGTTGGGGCTTCGCCTTTAGCAACTTAAGCAGCAGCCACATGATGGGTGGGCAAGGGACACAAAAAGGGAGAACTGAGATGGTGGCATCACTCAGACAGTGTGTTTGTTTACCTGTGTCACTGCTGCCAGCAGGTTGAGCTACTAAATTCAAGTGTATTTGTGCTTTGGATTTCTGGATTTAAAATTTTGCCTTGCACTCTAATTGTTGTTTTGACCCATAATTAGTGTTTTTCTGGCTGTTTTTGAATTTTTTTTTTGTCTATGTCCCTTTTCATTTTTTTTCCTGAATCTCCCTGTCTGCTTATCAGACCCAGTGCTTTGGACAAAAGGGGGCATTACCCTTTCAAAGGATCTGTCCCACCCACTCAATTTTGAACTAAAGAATGTATTTCTTGTGATCAAACTTTCATTGAAATGCATAAGCTTACACAAAAGCCAGACATATTTTGACAAGACCTAAAATAAATCCCAATGCTTGGCACTCATCCTCATCCCCACCACCTCATAACACAACCCAACCGAACCCTGGTACATTCAAATTGAGAAAAACAACAAAAAAGAATAAAGGAGCCCATGTGGACCAGCAAGTGAGGGAACAGCACAGTACCAACCCTATTAAAAAGAAGAAAAATTAAGGATTAAGGTTGAGGCTGGACCAGAGGCCATTCATGCTCAGACCAGCTATACTGCATCAGACTATTTATCAATTCAAGAGTCAGATGCCCCACTGATCCTCACCACCAACAGTTCCAAAAAAATCAGATTGAAAAAAGGAAGACTTCCAGATGAAGGAGAGGTAGGGAGCATGCGCTGACAGCACGTTGCCTCAACCACCACACGACAAACCACCTGGATTAGGACCAGAGTGCAACAAGTGACACTTCAGCACTACACTGGAATAGTGTGAGGTTTTTAATGATGGCTGGAGGGCCAATCTTGCCACTAAACCCCAGGTTTTCCCTGTAAATTGGAGGATCTGCTTGCCGTGCTAGATGCAGATTAACATTATACCCAGGGCGAAGCAATTGCAGGTTAAGGGCCTTGCTCAAAGGCCCAACAGAGTAGAGTCACTTCTGGCATGTATGAGATTTGAACTGGCAACCTTCCGATTGCTGGTGCATATCATTAGCCTCACAGAAAAGAAATCAGTTGAATTCCAGTGAAAGGCAAAGGCAACTTTGTTAGCAATTGTCCATGATGCAAATCTTCATTGTTGGAGAACAGATAAATGAAGGGAGGAAAAGTCTAGAAGCATAAAAACATTGCAGAGCAAAGGGATGACTAAAGAATTAATGAACACTTTCCCCTCAATAATTTGTACCCTATACATTTTTGGTAGTTAGTCAGTACTTAGATAACAATACAAGCAGGTAATTCGCAAGCAAAAAGAAATGCATTGGCACCATGGCTCGCCTCTCCACCCATAGGAATGAAAAATCAAAAAAGAGATCTCTAGGTTTCTCCTAGACAGCAAAGATATCATAAATAAATATAATGAAGACATTTTCTTTTGTCTCTTGCTTCTCAGATTTTTCTCCTGACAAAGAAAACCCTAGAATTCTCACCTGTGTCTCCTCTAGAAGTTCAGCAGAGGTCTCAGCAAGGTCACACAGTGGGCTCAGATTTTCCAAGTAGTGTCTTGACATCTATTTTCACAAATTTGCATTGTGGACGGTAATACTAAAACACTTTACTAGGATTACAAAGCTGTAGTCCTTGCTTTTGAATCATACTATTAGGTGATCTAACTTTTATTGCTGTGCTTCAGTTAGATCACAAACTTTCTGTGAAAAATGGTAGGCAGTGTGGCACAGTGGTTAAGACTTTGGATTTCAAATCCTGAGGTTGTGGTTTCAAATCCCACTACTGATATCACTGTGTTACCATGAGCAAGTCAGTTTATCTACCTGTCCTCCAATTGGAAACACAAAGGAAATGCAACCACTCATATTTCAAATGTTGTAAGACACCTCAGATAAAGACATCAGTCCAGTAAAAATATGAAGTCTTGAAAGACATTAAAGTAAGGCTAGATCCTACAAATTTCCTGTGCTTTTCAAACAAAATTCTCGATTTTGAGTCCTTTTACTTCAGTTGTATCTCATGTCTTATTTTTTGTCTAATGCTGTTTCTCCTAAAAAGTTTTTGTAGGGTAAACATTTGTGATGACAAAGTTGATTCTTAAATGAAACGTAAATGAGAATCTCTGTTAAGTCTCATGAGCCATCATAGATTAACTTTTGAGCGGTAAAATTGTCCTTTGGGCAGTTTTCACTGACTTCATGCTGTACTGAAACTCTATGTTAAGAGACATGCAGTGTTTCTCACAGGCCCTTTGACGTTCTTTTGCTTTCCCTATGGCTTGATATCCAGCAAAGTCAGTGTAGCTCTGCATGAATTTAAATTGACTATTTATACACAGACAGATTACAATGAAAGATGTTACAGGTGAGGGACACTCTCCCTTAATTTCCCTTCATTTGAACCTGTGTGTGTCGACTTGTGTGTATATTATTATCAGTAAACGTTTGATCAGGACCATTTGGGTAATTTCAATTATCATTATGATTTTAAAAGGGCACACACAGTAATGTGATTATAAATTGTTTTGCCTGAGCACACTGCCTAATTAAAAGGAAAGCTTTCTGCATGATTACTTATATTTTTCAAACAATGGGCAATTTTTTATAAATTCTGCCAAAGTATTTAAATTTATGAGCACGACTGTAAGTAACACACAATTTCAAACACATATGACGTACATATGTACTTCATTTACAATACGAATGCCTGTTATCTCGAGGTTTCCTTACTATGTACTGAATGTGAAGGTTTCACATTTTCTTATTTTTCCTATGTACAAAGTATAACCATTAAGCACCAAACCACAAACACCATATAACCCAACACAACTCTGGGTTCAAATAAAGGATTTTTTTTTTGTTACCAACACATTCCAACCAAGCACCAACCAAAATCATAAGAATGTGACAATCAAGCAAATTTTTCTTTCCATCCTCCAAGTTAGTGTCACCCACTGCCTTCTGACTCTGACTCCTGAGGTGTGGACCCCAGAGCAGTCCTCCTCCTGCAGTGGCACCCAAGGACCTCGACAGGGCTGTGTTTCCGGACTCCAATTCCCATGCCTCCCAGAAGGAGTCCTAACTGGGTTCATCCCAGGGGAAAACTGCCACCTGCTATGCGGGGGATTGAACTGCTCCCAGCATCCATGTTCAGCCAGTCCTTCCATTATTCCTCTGTCCCAGTGGGCATGAAGATTGTCAGGAGTTATGTCTCCACTCACACCGTCCTTCTATTATGGCCCCCCAGCCACGCAAGAAATCATTCTCCATCCCGGCCAGAATGCCTGTCGTTCTTCCATGGCCCTTACAAAAGGATACTTCTTTCAAATGTTGTTTATAGCTTTTGTATGCTGTCTCAAGTTTTATTTACAAATTAATTCAGAAAGGCTAATTTACTTTTACAATTCCTTTCTTTTATGATATAAATGGGCAATGAGAAAATCAAACACATTTTTTCAGGATCAGGAATGCCACATCTTTTTCTTTAAAAAGTTAAACTATGTTGCAGTGAAATATTTTAAGTTATTTTTAATATTATTTTAAGTCTTTCACCCAATATTTTCCTTATCAGAAAGAAAGAACTTATCAGTATGACAGAGGACAATTAAATCACCTTTACACCATTCAGTTGCCCAACAACAAAACGTTATTTGCAGCTGCACACAGTGCTCATTTATTTGAATTTCTAGATGACAGGCCTTGTCAGAGAATACCATTTTTTAGTGTCCTTGCTGTGAGGCAGACAGAAATGGCTAAGTAGCACTGGTGTTTGAGCCACCCAAAGGCAAGCCTGAAGTTCACATGAAAGATGGATTTGGTTTCAGTCATAAAAGCTGCCAATCAATAAGCCTTCCTTAAAATGACTGCATTGGATTGCTGCAAAGCTGATGGCTTCACTACGATTCCGGCCCTAGCTCTGCTGCACACACACATGAGCTTACACTTTCATAAAATTAAGTACAGTAATATTGGAACCATGTCTTTCTCCAGTTATCTAAAGTCACAACTGTTTTGTTTCAGGAAGAAATACTATTATATATGTAAAATTTTAATGTACACAATAATGAGTTTTATGTTATTATTATTTTTTTTAATATGATAAAAATATGCACTTTGTGGACCCTAACCCTCTTCTCTTTCTTGTCAATGTCAATAAACGGCCCTGGGAATATTAAGTTTACGTCTGCCATTCGTATAAGATAGACTTGTGATGGTACCCTACTGAAGCGGGTTTACACAAATCACAGATCATGTGATATGACTTAGGATGAAGTGTACCAATGCTTTCTGAAGCCTAAGTTCCTGAGCCACCTCCCAAAGTTAGCTTCATCTAGGGTTATTTGAGGACTTGGCAAATGGGGCAGGACCCTTCTTTTTTGAATTCTGTCCCCTCATCTTCAAGTGAGCCTAGGACAGGTTCAGCTCTAAGCACATTTCACAGCTTGGAACTGGGCTCCAGTACCGCACCACCAGGGTCCTAGATTACTGTCTTTTTGGAGTTTGCATGGTTTCCTAAAGACGCATGTATTAGGTTAATCTGGACAGGCATGACTGAGTGTGAATGATGTAAGTGTGCCTGTAATGGACTAACACACCAACCAGTGTTAGTTCATGTCTTATGCCCAACACTGCAAAGAAACATTCCAGCTCTGAACACACCTCTAATTATATAAGCACATTAAGGAAAAGAATGGATGGACAAAGTAGTGTAGAGCCTCTCCCTAAGTGGACTAGGGAGAGGCTGAATTACAACTTGAATTTGTTTTTACCTTTACCTTAGATGAGTTAAGGCCATCTGGTTATTATATGCCTACCCATATGATGCAAAATCAGAGGAGAACTAAAATGTGCATTGATGAATTTTACACAGCCTTTGTGCTGCTTTTTACAAAGACTGCTTCAGGTAAAAACCTGTTCAAGTTGCAGGTCATATTTAAGGTTTAAGGTTAACCTGCTTGAGAATACTCTGTGTGGAGTAGGATGAGGACCTCATAGATGATTAGGGTCAGAGACTAGGATGAGAATAGCCATAGTGGTAATACTGGGAGAAAAGTATGGAACAGGAATAATTAGAAATGCATTATCCTACAGTCAGGAGCTGTGTCAGAAAGGTTGGTCCTTTTCATTCAGTTAATTAAAGGAAGCCATTTTTGTTTTGTAAGAATCTTAGTTCTTTACAACCATTCACTGTTGAGATATAAAAGGTACAAATAGTGGAAATGCTACATATGGCTGGGAACAAGCCTTAAATTCTGATATCAACAGTGCCATTTATAGTAACAATAGATGTACAACTATATCTGAGGTTGTGACAATATTTGATTTTCTCAATATTTCCTTCAGTGATTTCTCTTTTTTGTTAGGCAGCTATTTGGTGCCATAATCCTGTCATTGTGGCTCACAGATAATGATCTTGTGTATTTTCAAATTAGGCTTTAGATATTGCACGGAAATCAAGTGATTCATGCTGCTCAACATGACACTAAATACACCCTGCTACTGTTTTTCTTTTCCTTATCATCAATAGAGCTGTTAATGCAAAGGAGATAAAGTGCATTAAGGGGTCAGACTGCATTACCTGTGCACAGTGGTCCAGACTTGTCTGATATGAAGCATCTGCCTGCTGCCTGAGCCTTTGTCTTTATGATGACCTAACTTTTCTATACATTGGGCACCCGGTTTTTTAAAGAGATCCATGTTGTTTTCAACATGTGTGTAGTATCTTGCCAGTAAGGAGAGAATGGCTTGATGATCTGAGATGGAAAGCCTTACTAGATGGGAAAGGTTTTTGTCTATAATGTATTTAAAAGAACTGGTTCATTGCCTGTGAAATGTAAGGAACAGCAAGAAACAATTCAATTGAAGTGAGTCCTGGTAACTTCATAACTTTCAAGCTCTGATATATAAGATGTACTAAAGATAAATGATTGCCCTGTAAGACGTATCGAATGACTGACCATCAGGAAAGGCCATGATACCCTATAAAGAACGGTAAAGACTGTGACAACACCAACCTTCATTTCTGTCAGTGATAATTACGCTAACTTAATAGCTTAATTTCTAGTACCTAACAACTAAAAGAAATAGAAAATGTATTATTATTATACCCTCCTCTCAGTGCTCCATGGTACCTGGTGCATTTGCCAGAGGTCAACCAGACCCAACTAGACCTCTCAGGCTTTGAATTCAACTTGTTCTTTAGCCGAGGACTCGTTGAAGAATGCAGGCTGTGCTCAGTAATCATTGGGCACATGACAGGAACAACACCTAGACAGGGCGCCAGTCCATCACAGATTATTATTATTATTTACTTATGTAAAAGGCTAAGGCCTGTCCATCTGTCACATAATTTACACACAAGCTAGTGGGGCTAGAATTATGAGCTTGGTCTTATTTGAAAGCCGATGACCTGATATGTTCTGGAAATTAAAACAACTTTTAGGTAGCGGCACCTGCCACAAAGAAACCTGTTGTCATGTGTTCATTTCTACAAAGTGTTTGCAAAAGTGACAAAGCAGAATGAAAAAGAAGAGCAGCAACATCTGCTGAGGATCAAGTACATCACAGAAAGTGAACAAGGAAGAATAAGCGGACACAAAGCACATAAAACGAGTAAAACGTAGTCTTAAAAATTCAAAATATTTTCGGTTGCAGCAACCTGGTGGCCAATTTACTGATGGTCAGAAAAGTTTATTGTAATAAAAGCAATGCCACCCCCCTCAATCCCATCTATTGATATTTCCTCAGGACATGGTACATAAGTGTACAGAATTTTTTATTAAGTGTAAGAATTGTGTTTGCTGATCAATGAGCATTGAACTTTATTACACTTCAATAAGGGATGGCAAAGTGGCCTGTGCTTATGTGTTTTTATGACAATGTGTTCGCAAATCCAAGTCAAAACCACCACAATGGCAGAAAGAAAAAGAACAGTGGTGACATCTGCTGAGAATCAAGCAAATCGCAGAAGGTAATAAACTTATGAAAAATGAGACAGAATAATAACACAAGACGCTAAACCACATTGATATGCAAGAAGTAATCCTAAAATCAGAGCAACTGAGCAGCAGACAAACATAATAGCTCATAGGCACAAAAGGCAAATTCCAAGATACAAAATACTGGAATTTCCAGACAGAGAAAAGTATGGCAGCAATCTAGATGATCATCAAAGAGCTGAAACTTCCAGCCTTATGAAAGCATTGCTTTTACATCCTTACATTCATGTTTCCTTGAAGACCACTGCTTAGCAAAGTTTCATCAGCGATGTGATCAATGTCAACCTCTGTTTTTTTCATTGAAAACAAAAGAAACTTGCCATCAAAAGTAATAAAATACATTATGAATTCTAGAAGAGCTGAAAAAAGTAGCTATTAAGTGTAAATTCTTACGTTTGTAAATAAATAATGGGCAGAGAGTTTACTTTTGTTTGTAGGCCGCCTTTTTTAAATTTTATTTTAGTTTCATTAGCTATTATTATTACTATTAGTTTTAATATGAATAATAAATAGTTCTTCTTTCTTCATGTTCTTCAAAGTTACATTACTGACCAGCCTCTATCGCCACAGAATTTATGATTTCTTTGAGCTTAAAACTGCCTTTAAAAGTTCTCTGTCTCCACTAGTTTACTCCCACAATGTTCCACGCACACGTTTTAAAAAGAATCACTGTTAACACTGCCCAGGATCCAAAACAAATGCTACCCCATAACAAAATACAAACATGACAGCATTTTATTAAACTAAAGCAAAGGTGCACAGCAGGAAACATAAAATGAACACAACACAGCCAAGAGCTGAGTGTCCCACTCAATTACACGCTGCATTATACAGCAGACTTATCTTCCAACTTCAGCTTCCCTCCCTCTTTCATTTTCTTTGCCATGCTTCACCCTCTATTTGTCCATACCCTGATCATCCCATTGAATATTCCAGCCTCGTTTAGGTTCTAATTACATACTATAAACAGTGCACATTATTTTAAGACTTGAGTAGCCTCGAACACACCTAACCTTCACACACGCTACAAGTACTCTAAGCATGCTTGGCTGCCACATACTGAAGCTGAAATGTAGGTCTTACACGTCAATGGAAAAGGGGTGCACCTGTACAAGTGTCCTTCCTAGTGGATGAATATGAGAGAATCTGCTCCTCCAAAATGAAGGGTCGAGCCTTTCTTGTACTCCCCTAATCTGGGAAGCCACTCTGCACTCACTTTTCAGAGTTACTAAAATTAGGATTATTACCAATGTCACAATCACATGCAAAGCTCATACTGGAAGACTGAGGGGCACTGGATGTTCAAGGACACTGGTTGTAGTGGTGCTTATGAATAAATGGGTATGTTTGAACTGTTTAGTAATTGTGAGTCAGACTTTTCTATGGAAAGCATCACCCTGTACATAATTAAAGTTTGATCCATGGAGTTTGCATATCCTCCCCTAACTGGATGGAGTACTGATTTTCCTCCGGTTTCTCTGAGATATATGTGCTATATGGATTACCAATTTCCTAGCTGGCCTTGTGAGATTGAATCTGAGTGTTGGTATAAATGTTTGCTGCAATGTAGTGGTGATGTACCATTCATGGCTGGTTTGTGCCTTGAACCTGATTCTGCTACAGTACATTGTATAACCTAGTGACCATAGTGGACAGCTGAAGTTCAGGAAATGGGTGGACAGATGTTCCATAAACGTGCCTGATTGTATCACATAGCTGTCCTTCACCCATATATCCATTCTCCTTATTTATTCGTACATAGGACAGAGGCAAAGCCTACAATAGCACCATTGGGGGTAAGGCAAGAACCAGCCCTAGATGGGATACCAGCCCACTGTAATACAGTACATGTGCTCACAAAATAAATGGAAAAACCAAGTAACTTAACACACAAGTCTTTGGGATGATGGAGGAAAACAGACTACCCAGAAAAAAAAACCCATACAAACATAGGGAAAACATGCATAGTCTTAGCAGAGACCCAGCAGAATAGAATTTGAACTAAATATCTTGTAGTTGTGAGGAAGCAGTTCTAACTAATCCACTTAGTTATCCTAAAGGTCACAATTTTCTCAATGTTTACAAAAGAGGAATTTGTGTCAGAGTGGTAGGTCATAGATTTATGTGGAAGTGATAACAATAGAATGACGTCCAACATGAGTGTATACAGTCCTTTAGAAAAGAGAGGATGTGAATATAGTCAGAACTCTCACACACCATAGCTGTAATGAAATGGAACATTATTTAATATCGTCTCCAAGAGTGAGAAGGTAGGGAGTACCAGATGTGTGAGATAAAACAGGGCAGGGGCAATAGATCTCACAAGATGTCATGTGGCATCAAAATTTACAGCTTAAAAGAAACACCAACAGCACAAGGAAATTAAGGATAAACTGGCAGCTGGCAAGCACCAAGCTTGTGGTTCAAGAAATGTGAGATATTCAGAAAAGTACTTATGTTGCAAGTGAGACCAAGAGAAATGCACACAATGACTGAAACAAGCTATTTGTTGATGCAGGGTCACATTTCAACAGGTCCTCACTTATTTATTTTTATTTTTTCAGTTTCCACAGTTATGGTCCTAATCTGAGATCCTGAGAATGATTTGTCATCTGGTGTGTGCAGCAATGCACTGTATCAGTGTGTGTTCCTAACCTCCTCCTCCTCTACAGTTATTGTACAGAGCAATGCAATTTAGTTGGATATGGTTGCTGAAGTGAGTCTCATTATTAGGTGTGCAACCTTAAGAATGTAGTTGCTATAAATACCACATACCTTCACCTGTCAAGTTATGGTGGGCAGTTACTGGAAGTTAAAGTTCCAACCATATCACAACCAAAATACAGCACAATGAAAATCGAACAGACTTCTATAACACAAATACTGTAACTGGATACCTCCAATCTCTGGTTTGCAAGCATGGTAGTCATGGTCCTCGATAAGCTACTGTTATCTGAGTCAACACACAACAAAAACAACAGTTATGGAAGAGTTCACGCAAGGTTTCATGGTAAGGAGACTATTTTTATCCATGACTGAAATCCTACAATCTACTCAGTCATAGTATGAGTATAATACATTTTCTTAGTGTATGGAATTCAAGCGTTACTGACAGGGATACCAAGTCAATATACTGGGTCAATGCTTAGTCAACCTCAGAATAAGTCTCACCCAGATTATCTTTGCTAATCCTTGAAGACATAACACCTATGTTAGCTGGATTGTGCTACCTGATTACTATGTCAGGTCAGTGTACTTGGTCTTCAGATCAGAGCAATTTAGATACGTTATCGTTTGTCTCAAGTTAAGAGTTCGAAGAGAAAAGTAATGAGATTCATGAAAATCATGGTAGAATTATAGCAATCATGTGTAACCCTTTGCAAACCAAAGAGAACCAAGACTAGACCCTACATGCAATGGGCCCATGAGAGCGAAGTCATAAGAGCACCACTGGGAGCATCATTCCGATGGATGACCGACCTCATTACAACAGAACTAAGCATTAAGCGTGCCTTTTTAAACCACAGTAAGTCTTCAGACAGATGCATAATAATTAGGCTCAGGAAGTCTTCTGCTACTGGAAGCCCATTTTAAATACATCATAAAATTCTCATTGAGAGTTAAATGTCTTATAAACATTCTTGTTTGAGTGCAGATGTTTTCTAAAGTATGTCTTGGGTGTCACATTATTGTGTAAAATGACCAAAAATACCTTGAGTCCATCAGCAGAGCCATCTAGACAACAGAGAATGACACTTTAGCTCCACCTATACAATCTGATGTTTACTTAGGAAGTGGGCAAAGGCCTTGATGCTGCAGAATCCAATATTAAAAAGTTGCTTGCACACCAAGACAATAATCTTAGCAAAGATATGGACATGTAGAAGTGCAGCCTGTCTGTGAGTGACAAGAAGCTGAAGATAATTTGAACAGCAACTGAAAGTACACACATCTCACCGTAGTTAGAAAAACAGCACAAGAAGGATTTCCTGGTGAAAAGTGCCCAAGGAGCACTTGACTGAAAATACTTTGACAAGATGTCACAGGTGAATAGAAGCATCTGAAAAGGTGAGAAAATCATGATTCCCACCTAATTCAGTGCCAGTCATTTTGGTACTAAAAAGTGTAAACAGAAAAGCAGTGGTGTTATATGGATGGGATATGACCACATATTGAACAATTTTAGGGAAAGTGTTCCACTTGTCTTGATCATCGTCTGTCAAACAGGAAACAGCCTATGGTAAGGCACAAGAGCGCAGACAGGCCATGGCAAATCTTAGTAGCAGAACTGCTCAGCTATACACGGAGTATATAATCATCATGGACAGCAGACATTTTGAACTAAACAGACTTAACAGCACTTCATCTACAGCTGCAATACACACATGAAAAGCAGCATTCACCATACAGAGCTTTCACAGGCTGTCATGTCAGACCACAGACTGCAGTGTGCACCATTAGCGTTAATATTATAGAATGCTTTTCTGATGTCTTTACCCAAGATGAATGAAAACATAGGAAACTTTACAATTTTTATTTGTATATCGTCGGGAGCACAGGGTCTAACCATTACAGGGAAGAATTTCAGTGGTACACATGGGTGTGGTGGTTGGGGGAATTTAGGAGTGATACAGCACCATAACCATTTTTCTTTTCTTCCTTAGACAAAATGGCAACCCAAAAGAAGAACTTTCATTCTGGCTTCTCCACCTTAAAAACTTTGGACACCAGAAATCACCCATCATTTCCAAGAGTAGCCGATTGGAGTACAGAACTCATGAGGACCACATAACGCTCACCACTATAACTTCATTAGCCACTCAAAACCCTGTGTTACATTAAGTGTTTTATTTAATTCTTTACAATATATATCTGGGTGGGTGTTGTTTTATAGTTCAGATGCAGACAGGTTAAGAGACTTGCTAAGGGTCAAACACAGAGACTGAACTGGCCTCCCTTTATTTAAATTCCACAGCCCAAACCACTTGATCATAAAGTGTCGTTCTGAAACTTTTCTTAAGGACTGGTAATTAATCTGCAATCAAATATCCTCTGAAAGGGATTTTCAGGCTCGGAAATATAACAGATTGCAAAGTCAGAGTGCAGAGACTTTTATCTCAGTCAACACTCTATTTGGTCACTTTAGGTCCCCATAACAGTTGTTGATAAGCATCGGCCTGAACTCCATCTTCTCAAGACAAACTAGAGGTCATCACATACAAGAAAATATTCACAAAGAGCAAACAGAAAGCAAATAACTGAAAAAAAGATATTAAATATGTCAACAAAAATCATTTTCACTGCAATTTGAAGAGCAATTCAGAAACGTGCCTATTGGACTGAAACTAGCAGCTATCATCCAGCCAACTGATCCTGAACTATCTTATTATGTTCACACCGTGAAAGAGCAGGTGTAACACACAAACTCAGGCTTGTAAGTGTGACCAAATCTGCTTGGGCAGCATTAAAGACGCAAGTTCTCCTACCCTGGGCACCCTGGTGGCAAACTCAGGTCTGCCCCCATGCAGACTGCAGAAAACAACCATTTTAGCTAATCCAGACAAAGAGGAAGTCTGCAGAATCAATTGGCTAAATGGGTTTCTGAATGTGATGATGCGTCTAATTCAACATTGGATTTGTTCCATTTGTGCCCTGTTCTCAATGGGATTGACATTTATAGTAGTCATTTTCCCAATTTGACAACAAGAAGAACATACCATTCACACTTAAATGACAATATATATTACTCAAAGGCACAAGAGACTAAAGAATGTTGGGTGTTCCAGAGGTTATAAATAGACATTTTATAGATGCTCATTCAGCGTGAGGTAGAATTTCACATAGGCAGCACTACACAGCAAAGAGTCAGAGTATCGTCAATAAACGGTTCAGTACATATCTAACTTCAATTCCGGAAGGCATATAAGACAATAGCAGTCTAGCTATTCCTTCAATGGCTATGAAAAATTAAACGTTTTTATAAGGAAATATATAACCTGCTTTATAAAACTAAATTTATTTTATAAAGAGCAATGACATGTCAAGTATGAAACAAATTCTTTATACACATAAAATAGTAAACAAGTCATGTGGTTGCACTAGTGTCACACACTAAGCCCCTTCTTTGCCACTGTGTTAGGGAGCCCTCTTAAGTTTGCATAATCCAGCCAAGTTTTGCAGATGACTTGCTTGCCGCAGCATTGCCTCTCATTCATTTTTACTTTCTTTTCTGAGAAACTCCTTAGCATGGCAATCCTTGTTTTTTTGTATTTACGTAATAAGCAGCCTTATGGCAGACCTCAATTAATCTTAATTGTACTCCATCCCTCTCTCATTAAATCAGTCAAACAATTAATAACCCACTCCACCAAATCCACTCAGACTATTCTGAGAACAACTAATAATTTACACTTGGATACCTTCAGTCCTGTAGTGTAGACGATGACTTCACGAGGGCACTGCTAGGAGACCAAAGAGGGACACAAAAGTCAAACAGTGAGGTTTAAAGCAATAATTTCCTTCTTCCAAGATGACAGCCACCAGATATGGAGGTGAGCATGTTGGCTATTTGTCATCCATTTGCCTGACAGGCTTTCACAAACAGACTCTTAACTACATTTCCAATGATATATTACAGAAGGTAAACACTTAACGCTTATTTAATCTGACGTCTAAATGCCGCCTTGCTATATTAAATGTCTCTTAGTGTTCTCCTTTAATAATTCTCTATTTATATGTTGGTAAATACTGTAATTAAAATACATCAACTTTCAGCAACACAGGCAGTTGTCTTCCATACTTTCATATTCTGTATTTCATTTAGGGCTACAGCACCTTGCAGTCTAAATGACTTTCTAAATTTCACATACATGTGACGCGGTGGTCAGATTTGATTCAGCAACAATGTGGTGTACAGTCCATCACCTCCACCACTGGGCCATTACTGCATAGCAGCCTTTAGCCTCTCCTTTAAAAAACCTAAAACTAAGCAGCCAACATCCACCCTTTAAAATATTGTTCTATTGCACATGAATGTGTACAGTATGCAACCCATCACATCCACAATAAACAAAGAAATACTCCAGAGAAATCAGCAGCTCATTCACTTCACACACTCAAGCTTCAATCCTACTTCACGTGCTGAATATCAATGGTGGCTACAAAAACTCTACAGGCTTTTTATGGCTTGAGAGCACAAGCCCATGTGCACAACTCTCCTAATTAAACCTGAAAATTACATAAAAATTAGCCTCCCACCTGATTCACTTATATCAGCTGACAAAAACACCATAATCTCCAGTAACACACTAAAAGCGGAGCCTGACATCAGCAGACATGCCACCATGTGCCAAGGACACACTCACTGGGCACAGCAGCTCCACTATGACTCACAAGAGACAGTAACCCTTGACCCATAGGTCTACCCTAGTCAGTTAGCAATTTCATACAAAACACAAATACCTAGTAGGAAAAGTACTCAGATATGTAATTAAAATGAAATACCAAATGCTTTGCTGCCAGTAGTTGGCTGATATTTGAAAATCAGCTACATGGATTTTTTTAAAGATGTAGTGCTAAAAATGCACAATAGCTTTGAAGTGTACTCCTTTCTGCAACAGTTTTAAACACTGCCACTAATAGGTGTATCATAATATATGTTAAATATGGACGAGATGTAATTGCTGTTGCCTTTACCAATATGACTGTTACCTTTAGTGGTACAAATATCACTGGTCCTGCAATATTAATTCAGAGAGACCAAGTTGATGGCGGATATCATTACTAATCTCCATTTATTTTATAGGATCATTAATGATTCTCCTAACAGCTTTCATTTTCACATTGCTTGTATTATTATCACCATAATTACAGGTATTATTACATAGTTATCTTGGGTTTCTGTTTTACATATACGGCCCATGCTGGCTACCGCTTCAGTCATTCAGCTACTGTGTGACGCTTTCTAGTGCTTTTAGGATTGTCAACAATGCATCTCATAATATTAAAGACGGTCTTGCTTATATGAGTTACTCTCACTTTTATTGTTATTATTTATGCAACTGCTTTCATTGTTATTGTAATCTTTTTTTGTGTTTTTACACAATAATGCCGGGATTAATGATATATTAATGTTCCTAGATTGTTTCTTCAGGCCCCTGTGATGCTATAACAGGATAGGGGGACTCAGGAAACGAAAGATGGATGGACGGAGGAGCGGACAGATGGACAAATCCTATTTTACATTTTATTAATATTTGCTCTGGAAAGGGCTGATTGTGCTCACTGTGAATTGCACTAAACATTTATTTTAATTGAGTAATAAGTGCTTTCATTATAAATATTACTGATACTCCTGCTCAATTAATGATTTTAAACTCAGTTTTGGAATTATTTGCTTTACCGTAGGTCTCATGTTTACCATTAATTGTTCCCATGCATTTTACCGTCACAGTCTAATATTGCCATTAATGTTTAATGTTTTTAAATCAGCCACTGCTCTTAGGATCTCCG
Source organism: Erpetoichthys calabaricus (assembly GCF_900747795.2). Lineage (NCBI taxonomy): Eukaryota > Metazoa > Chordata > Cladistia > Polypteriformes > Polypteridae > Erpetoichthys > Erpetoichthys calabaricus. Next base: position 123,594,333 of record NC_041403.2, read on the forward strand.
TCTGGTGAAGGTCATCGGCACAGCTGTCTACTGCTGTATCCTCTGGACAAGTGTTCATTTGGAAGGTACCTGGGTTACTTCTTTTATGAATTTTGATTTAGCCATTAATACAAATGAGTGATTCAATGTGTGAATTAAGATTTGACTAAGCAAGATGAGAGAGTCACCGTTTTTAGGTTGTTTGAATGTATATCTGTTTTTTTCTTAAGGGAAATTCTAAAAAATGACTGCTTTTACAAAATCTGCTTTATTTATTTGGAGTGTCTTACTGTAGAAAAAGCTATGGCTTTAGATTGACATTATAAATGAATATCCATTTACCCACTGCGGTGGGTTGGCACCCTGCCCGGGATTGGTTCCTGCCTTGTGCCCTGTGTTGGCTGGGATTGGCTCCAGCAGACCCCCGTGACCCTGTGTACGGATTCAGCGGGTTGGAAAATGGATGGATGGATCCATTTACCCATTTATCAAATTGTCTAGTTCTGTGTCACTGGAGTTAAAACCAATATGAATAACATAATGAAGAAAAAGAGTATTCAAAACCAACATTTTGTACTCTTGCCCAGTTATGCTGTTAATTAGATCTAACCACTGTCTGAACTGGAAACAAAGAAATCCCAGTACTGTATGATTTTGTCGACTGGTTGGTCTTCCTCCCAATGCGTTGGAAATTTTATACTTTTTCTTAATCGAGGTTTCCCTTTGGAGTTTTCAGCACGATGATAGACGTACATAATATTGGAAATCAGAGTGAGTAGTCCCCCTTGTAGTGTTGTGGCCCTTAATACACATATGTTGTATTGAAGAGACAGGGAGATCCCTTGGAGTTTCAATGGTGAAAATATTTATACATCTGATCAGCGAGCATTGAGGGGGTTCAATTCGAAGGTCACAGTGGGAGTACGCAAAGGTTTACAGTAGGGTACTGTGAAAGGCCCTGAAAGATTAGGCCAATAAAGATATAACAGTATCACTGGGCACAACAAACGCCACCCTGGCAGCGCAGTTCAACACTTAAACAGTAGTTATTTTTGAGTGTTGACTTTTGCAAATATTTAGCAGTGGATACAGAGAGTAAATCAGGCTTGTAGTCCTGGAGAGTTGTGCAGTTTTTTTATAGATTTAGTAATCAGCAGCTTGCCATTGCATTGCAGCTCAGTCCCAGTGAGTCTTTGGACCAGAATAGCAAATGCTGCCATCTTTACATCAAAATAATATTGAAAACGCTGCTGCTAAACTACACCAGCAAAAATCTAAATACACAAACCCAGTAACCTAATGTTTTTGAACCATGCTGACTGTCTTAATTTAAGTGCTCCAGAAGAATAGAGCTGCTAGAAAGCTTACCAGATCAGGACTCTGTCTATTTAAATGAACATCAAAGTTTATTCCAAATCTACATATTTTAAAATCTTCCAAACTGGAGCCAAACACTAAAGTGTTAAAGCAGGCTGTCCATCTTGTTAAGGTGTCTATGCTAAGATTCAGCGGACTGGTGTATAGACTAACCAATTCAATGGAAAGGAAGCCCTTGGAGCCAACAGCTTCTTCTCCTGCAAAAATAGGAGAATCAGCTACCCCGGATATAACTGCAGATTTGATTAAAATGCTTATTGGCTTAAAAAAAACTCACTGAATTGATGCACATGCATTACAGTAAATCAATGCAAGCTCGGAACAAATATTACAAACATTTAATAGGCAACGGCCAGAATAATCACAGCAGTAATAACATGTACAAGTCTTATATTCCCTACGTGGACATTTGAGCCTAAAAGTGAAGGGAAATATTTCTTTACACTAAACAATAGACAAACTTGCATCTGGACCAATAATGAACCATCCGTCAACACATTTTTTAAAACCTGATTGCCCAACACGCATCCAAATAATCACTTGATCAAACCAAAGTATTGACACATAATCCAGCTCTAATAAGATTTGCCAGTTTCATTATTCGGCTGTCTAAGACAATTAATTCATACACATTGATAAGTCTGTGAAAAAAAAAAACAACTAAAACAACATAAAAGCCAAGCAGATAAAGAGATGAAAGGAAATATTAGTTTAACATAAAAACATAGCCATAGCAAGGCAGGAGGACCACAACGAAGCACTTTATTTAGAAATTAAATAACTCTGAGGCTGGATGAAGTCAGCGTAAAGAGACACTTAAAAAGAAACAAGGCGCTTTGCCCCAGATTGTGTTTCTATTATTTACAGTGACTTTCATTTTTGGCATCTGATTTAATTTTTCACATTATGTCATGATAAGCATTTGTGTGGGTGCCATCCACCCAGATTAGAAATTGCATTATACCATCAAGAGGCTGACACCATCCTATTATCCCTAAAGAACAGTTTTTCATCAGTGGCAGCTCTTCTGAGTTTCAAAACCTCTCCATGTTAATGTAAACGAAATGTTAAATTCTGCTTAACTCTCTAAGCTCCACAGGAGAACAGCTTTGCTTTTACTTGGGACTACTGGACTGCTGGAATAGGAATGCACAGCTTCTGCCATCTATAGCACTTCACTAACTAGTGTCTGCCATGGCAGAGTTAAAAATATTCCACAAAATCTCAGTGTCCACATCCAAAGCCACATCTGTGCTTGTTTTGACCGAGCAGCTTAGGAGCTTGAAGGAATGTTTTTAAGACTACAGCAGAAGAGGTGCCTCCTCTATGGCGTACACCTACAATGAAGATTATTATGGACAATAACTGTTGCTCAAGTAGTGCAAACAACTATTCAGCCAACAATGTGTTTAGAATGAGATGCTGCCTTTCTTTCAGGGTTGCACAAGGTCAGGGTTTAGAGTTTCACAGGGTGGGTATTTTAAGACTCTGGTGGTCAGAATTAAGTGCCTCTACTTGGTTGGATTTTTGGGTTCATGCTCTTAAGACTTTCCAGTCTTTATACGTTTTAAATTTGATGACTTTAATTTATGGGGAGGTTGATAGTATTTGATTTCTCCTGATCGTAAATTTTCTTTGGAGTTTGGGTGCTCTCTTTAGTTTCCTCTAGCTTGTTTTTTCCAGTAGCCTGTGAACGCTTTCGGGGGTCGGCATATTTATTGATTGACTAGTATATGATTGGGCTTATGCATCATTTTATAACATCATCGTCCTTTCCCGGTATTCAGTCGATTTGTCAGCCTACCTTTGCCCGGCTCCTGGGCAGCGCCTTCGCCGCTCCTGGCGTCTGAGGACACAGTGGTCGACTCGTCCCCCTCGAACAGCTGGTTGATCTCTCCTTTCCTTTCGCCCAAACCCCAGTTGCATTCATCCTTCCCGGAGAATGATGTGACGGTAAATCTGCGACTCATCCTGACACCACGAAGTAAAGCAGCTCGATCGACACCCTCCCACACGTCGTTCGGTGCCTCTTTCTCTCTGTGCACCTCGCTCGAGGTACGGCGATGCCAAGGATGCACCCCGTATCTGTTATCTCTCGCAGCGCCTACCAGCTCTCCTTTCCTCAAGCAGCAACCAGTGTCCGCAGCACCGGCGACTGGGTCCTAGCGCCGGCCCGCTACACTTAAGAAAGAAAGAAAGAAAGAAAGAAAGAAAGAAAGAAAGAAAGAAAGAAAGAAAGAAAGAAAGAAATGTTATTTCCTTCTTCGTCACATTATACTTTTAAAACCGTGACTTTGCCTTCGTTGTTCTTTTTTAGATAGTGGAACTCCGGTTTTCTGCTACATTCAAAATTTGTACGAGTGCTAAATTGATCAGTGACTGAATTGTCCAATGGATTAAGCGTGGATGTGCTAAGGCATCATCTGACAGACTGGCGTCCCATCCAGAAACTGTTGCTTTATGGCCGATCCTATCCGCAAAGTACGCGGCTTCAGCTAAAATGAGACCGAAAAAGGGTTTAAGAAAATAGATATGGCTGCAAAAATTAAAACGGCAAACAGAAGTAGCTGTCGAAACTCCGAAAAATAGTGGATGCTGCGTTAGTGACCCTAAAATACAGACGCACCACAGTTCCTTTCGTATGGACTCGGTTTGGAGGACGCACATTTTGGTGAAGTCTTTACAGCAATAATCAATATTTTCTAGGATACCGAAAATCAGTGAAATGCCAATAGATGCTTTCCAAGCGGCAAAAGCTGAAACAAAAAGTTTGTTATGATCCAGTCCGAGGACTTCCAAGGAGGTGAGACTGGCTGACCAACATGTTCATTCTAAAACAACCAAAGGTAACGACTAATTTTCGGTTACATCCAATGTTGATTTGTGTATTGAATACACACATTTATTTTGTGTAAATAATTCATATGTTTACCCATATTTGCATGCTTAATTCGTGACGCCATTGCGTTTCTTGTGATGCCAATACAGTGTATCACGATTGAACTGAACGAGAAAGATGAAAAATAAGACCGAGTTGAACGGACCACTGAAATTAAAGATGCAAAAAATTACAAGGTGACTAAGCCATGATAACAGACTATAATTTGGCACAGGGAGCCTCACATAAATAAATAAATAAATCTTGGCCAAATACAATATCAGTAGCCATTATCAACTGCCTGCCACATTTAAACTGTCTGCCACTGCAGAATTGCCAAAACCCCCAGAAAACAGAAACCTTGTGGTCACCAAACGGGTAAAGATGCAGAATGGGATTCCGTTTGTTCTGTCCAGCCTGAAGTGTCAAGAAATCAGGGACACATATTTCAATATAGGCGTAATTGATTCCGGCATTCCCGAATTTAAATAACACAGAAAAACTGAGAACAAAATCTCATGAAAGGCTAACTGAAGAAGCGGCCCAGTATACCGTCTGTTAGTTAGGAAATGCCATCAGACCTCAGTGGATCACACTGTTACCAAGCTGGGCCTGCTTGCTTGCTTTAAATATATATACCAATCCCGGGCAGGGTGCCAACCCACCACGGATATATATATATATATATATATTATTCTTTATTGTATTGCTAGCTTATAGTCTTTCTTTCTTTCTTTCTTTCTTTCTTTCTTTCTTTCTTTCTTTCTTTCTTTCTTTCTTTCTTTCTTTCTTTCTTTCTTTCTTTCTAACAGATAACAAACAGTTGTCAACTTCTGGGTGCTTTTCTGTTTAAAGTAGTTTACTCTCCCTGAGTAAACCTTTGAGCCCTATCCCTTGAGCCTCATGTTGACTGGAGTCTCTTTTGGGCTCTAGATTGCCCAACCAAGTTGCACAGTCTGTAAACGTTTAATCCTTACTAATTAAGTCTGGAACATGTCAGGTCTGGAATCATTCAAAAACTTTCATTTTACCCAACAAGCCTGTCCTGGAGGCCATTTGCCTGTGTGTTGTTACAACAAGTGGGACACCTACACATTCACAGGGCACTCTTTATAATAAACAACAGACAGCTGTCAATGTCTGACCTACTGGCTTTTTGCAGCAGTTTATTCAGAGTGTGGAATCTCCTTGAGCCTCATCTTCTTTGGGCTCTAGAGTACCCAGTCATGGACCTTAAAGTTACACAAACTGTTAGAGTCCATTGCTTACTGTTCAAGTCTGGAATAATTCTGGTCTGCCATTTAATAAATATGGAAAGGCACTGCTGGCACAGGACTGAGAAAATGCAGAGCTGTGGAGACTACACTCATTGAGGCAGGCTAATCAACTGCTGCAAATGATTAATGCCAACCTTCCAGCAGAAGTAAAATGTCTTTATTGGAGATTTCTTCACTAGCAGAGATAAACCTGAGTCCAATGAAAGCTTTCGTTATGTGACACGGGTGCTGGCTACTTTGAAACTACAAGATACTGAAGTCATGTATGCATGCCATCTATGAGTGACAGTGGCACCAGAGACACCCTCGTTAGTGGGGCCAGGTTGGTTGGCTGAACTTATAAAGACCACCATTGAACAAAAGAACTGGTGATGTGCAATGGTGTGTACTGCATGGCATCATTGCTGTTATTTCCTAAGTGTCACTGATTGATCCTTCATTCACAGACAAAAGTCCTTTCTGTACAGAGCGAGAAGCCGTTGTCATGGATGGGTGCACAGGGGACAGTTTAAGGACTCTGGTTGTACAAAAGATTAGCTATTCAGCTGCAGTCATTTCCCGTTTTCAAGCCTGAATGTCTTCTGTGGGTTGCTATTCACTTTGCAGCCAATAATCTTTTAGTATGATCTGTCAATCTGTAAAGTCCAGAAGAGACTGGCCCAAGAACTTTGCCCGGCCCTGGAGTTTAGTTCCGCTCCAGGGTTATTGCATCACCCAAATCCAGAGGAACGTCTGACTCATAGCATCTCCTGTTATCTCCATTTAATTGTTGCAAGAGACTTGTCATCTGTAGCAGGATTCCTCAGATCATATTTATTTTACCCCAAAAACATCTCCGAAAACATAGTCAGTGTGCATCCATAAGAAGTGGGTATTCATTGTCATGTAAAAGTAATGTCTGTGTATATATTTATATATATCTATCGAAATTGGCAAGCAGTTTTACTGTAGGGTATTTAATATTTATTTACTATGTAATGTTCAAGTAGTTGTAGTTTTAACCGTATAGTTATTTGTAACTAATAATACTTATGCTTAAATATTGCAGATCATGAGCAGCGCTTCTCGTAATGTTGCTTAACTGGGTCAATAGTTTCACGCTTAATGACTTTGCCATGTGCATAATGTTTCAAGTACAAATAGCATTTTATTCATTACTATCTGTTACAGTATAATAGCGTTCATTGCAGGTTGCTCTCTACATTATTATCATACAGTATTTAATTCATTCAAAGTCTTAGTTATTTGCAATTATTATAGTAGTTTTATTATAGTATTATTATAGTTATTATAGTAGTTTTAAATTAATATTTCTTTTTCTTTTCTCTCTGTATTTTGTTAAAGGAAATCACACACACACAAGCACATTCATATCATTTTATATAGTCATCATAATCTGGCCTTGGTGTAATCACTTCTTGAAGATATGAGTGGGATGAATTTGTATTTTAATAAATAATTATTTGGACATCTCCTCTTTCTGATTGTTCTTACCAGACAACCTGTGGTGACTGCACTTGCTATAAAAACTTAATCCAAAGAATCAGTGAGACCACAAATAGAGTCTAATTATTCATCTACTCTGTAGCACTGGTAATGTTAATTCTTTACCGCTCCAAGTGTTGGCATTCTAGGATAAGGCCTTCTCTTTCTCTCCCTCTGCAGACCGGAGGATTGGTGGCTTTTCCACCTCTGATGTCACTTCCAGTGTTTGTCCACCTGGACCCACCTCTACCTGCCAGAAACAGTCTTAACCCGAAGATCCGCCACCTTTGGAAGTCGCATCCAGACTCCAGTGTGAAAAGATGCAATGTAACATTTTAACCTACGTTTTATTTCTCTTTTTGAGACAAATACACAGGTTTTGCCTATGGGTGCCCTTAAACTTCTCATTTTCTTTGCTTTGTTATCACACCGTCTTTTACCATTTTCTTCACTGTTTTAGACTGCAACCTCTTTTAAATGTTCTTAACTAAGTTGTAAGTGTTCTAAACTTGCCTTTTAATAAATATGTATTTATTTATGACGTTTCTGGAAATAAAAGTCTTCTTCTTTCGGCTGCTCCCATTAGAGGTTGCCGCAGCGGATTATCTTTTTCCATCTCTTCCTATCCTCTTCATCTTGCTCTGTTACACCCATCACCTGCATTTCTGGAAAACAAAAGTAATCAGGATGAATGCAAGATCGGAAATTTCCTTTTTGGACAGGCCAAACTGGCCCTTTTATAAATAAAAAAGGAGAAAAGTCATATAGGCAATGTGATATGATGAGGATATTTCATGGTCTTGTGAAGGCCAGAGTTTTTTTAGAATATAAATTCTACAAAATAACTTTAAATGTGAATCCTTTTGTGGTAGGATGGTGTGATAATGATGTGTTTCTCTTGACAGAAAGAGTCATCAATCAGTGTCACATAGGAATTAACAGCAATGATGCAGTGCAGCACATGCCATTACAAATCGCCAGTTCCTTTTTTCAATGGTGGTTTTTACAAATTCTTCCAAGCTAGCCTTGATGTCTCTGTCCCCCCATGTCTGCTCCCCTTAGGGTGTCTCTGGTGTTTTGCCAGCACTCATATTCTGTAGTGCTCTTTCCCCACAGCACCGTCTAAAGAACTCATAGATGGCGTGAATACATGACTTCAGTATCTTGTAGTTCCAAAATAGCCGGCACCCGAGTCACACAACGAAAGCCTTCATTGGACTCAGGGTCATCTCTGCTAGCAAGGAAGTCTCCAATAAGATATTTTACTTCTGCTTGGAGGTTGGCATGGATCTTTGGCAACAATTTGATTAGCCTGCCTCATTGAGTTTAAGCTCAACACTTCAGTGGTATACCAGCAGTACTTTGATGATGGACTAGAATTATTCCAGACCTGAGTAGTAAGCATTGGACTCTTAACAGGTTGTGCAATTTTATGGTCCATGACTGGGTAGTCTAAAGGCCAAAAGAGAGTGGAAGAACTCCAATCAACACAAGGCTCAAGGAGATTCCATGCTTTGAATAAACTGCTGTAAAAAGGCAAGAGGTCAGAAGTTGTCAGCTGTCTGTTGTTTATTATAAAGAGTGCCCTGTGAATGTGTAGGTGTCCCACTTGTTGTAACAACACACAGGCAAATGGCCTCCAGGACAGGCTTGTTGGGTGAAATGAAAGTTTTTGAATGATTCCAGACCTGACATGTTCCAGACTTAATTAGTAAGGATTAAACGTTTACAGACTGTGCAACTTGGTTGGGCAATCTAGAGCCCAAAAGAGACTCCAGTCAACATGAGGCTCAAGGGATAGGGCTCAAAGGTTTACTCAGGGAGTGCCTTGTCAATCTGTAGGTGTCCCACTTGTCGTACCAACACACAGGCACATGGCCTCCAGGACAGGCCTCTCAGGTGATACAAAAGTTTTTGTAATGTCTGCAACTGGACAGCATTTCTACATCTGCAAATATCAACTAATCCTTGTCCTCCTTCAGTAACAGATAAATAGAGCAATGCCTTCCATCTCACAAAGAAAGTCAGCAGCTCTCTCGAGAATACTAAATAAAAAATCAAGTTATTAATAATCTTTGCTCAAAGAAAGAAAGAAAGAAAGAAAGAAAGTTCCAGGTTTTGTCCTTCAGATAAACAAATGATTGAACATTTCTACAGTGCCTATAAAAGGGAAATTCAATATGTTAATGGGTTTACAATTTTGTTACTGAAAGTGGCAGAAATATTGTGCTAAGTGTGTTGAAGAGGGTTACTTGGATACAGTGCCTATAAAAAGTATTCACCTCCTTGGAAGGTTTCACATTTTATTAGAAAACATTGGATTCAATTTGGATTTTTTTGACACTGATCAACAGAAAAGACTCTTTAGTGTCAAAGTGAAAGCAGATCTCTGCAAAGGGATCTAAATGATTACAATTATAAAACATAAAGTAACTGATTATATAAGTATTCACCCCCTTCAAGTCAGTATTTGGTAGATGTACCTCTGCTAGCCATGACAGCCTTGAATCTGTAAACATGGATCTCCACCAGCTTTGCACCTCTGGACACAGACATTTCCCCCCATTCTTCTTCTTTGCTAAACTGACTCAAGCTCTGTAAGGTGTCACTAGGATTGTGAGTGAACAGCCTTTTTCAAGTCCAGTCACAAATTCTGAATTGGATTGCGATCTGGACTCTGACTCAGTCACTCCAGGACATTCACATTGTTGTTTTTAAGCCATTCCTCCTGTGCATATTTGGCTTTATTCTTGGGGTGTTTGCCTTGATAGAAAACAAATCTTTTTCTAAGCCGCTGGTTTCTTGCAGACTGCAACATGTTTTCCTCCAGAATCCCTCTGTATTTTGATTAATTCATTTTAGACTCACAGGCCTTGTAAGGCCTGATACAAAACATTTCCACTGCATGAAGCTGCATGTTTCATGGTGGGAATGGTGTATTTATGATAATGTGCATTTTATCAACATTGTGTTTAGTCTCAATGCCAAAAGTTAAATTTTGGCATCATCAGATTGTAGAATCATCCTCCAACTGACTTTAGAGTTTCCTTCTGGCAAAATGTCATGTATCTTTTTTATTTTTTGTCACTCTCCCATAAAACTGTGACTGGTGAAGCACCCAATAAGAGTCCTTGTCTGCACAGTCTCTCCAATCCAAGCTACTGTCTTTCAAATCAGTCTCTTGGTGTCCTCCCTCACTAGTCTTCTTCTTGCACAATCAGTGAGTTTTGTGGACCACCATCTCCAGGCAGATTTACAGGTGTGCCATGCTCTTTTCATTTCTTCATGATTGATTTAACTGGAGTCCATGGGATATTCAGTCACTTGGCTATTTTCTTGTCTCTATCCCCATTGACTTGTGCTTTTCAGTCATTTTTTCACAGAGTTGTTTGGAGTCTTCTTTAGTCTTCATTGTGTAGGTTAGGCCACCATACTGACACAAACAAAATGAATCTTCCAGAGAAGGTGCATTTAAACTCCAATCAACTGAAACCCATGGACTACACACAAGTGATCTCCATTGAACTAATTAGGGGACTTCTAATGCCAGTTGCCTGCACCAGTGATGATTTCAGTGTGTCAATATGTGTTTTATGTTTGTGCTTAATTTAGACCAGTTTGCAGAGATGTGTTTCCACACTCTGACATTAAAGATGTTTTCTGTTGATCAATGTCAAAATGTCAAAAAAAATTAAACCCAATGCGTGATTCAATGTGATATAAAGATGAAATGTGAAAACTTCCAAGGTCAGGTCAGGTTGGAGAGCTTGCACTAGTATAGTATGTTGTTACACCCATCCCATGACAAAACAGCTTGGAATCCCGGTTGGCAAATCCCCCAGGCAGACACGTGGTCCAGTCCCACCCTCCGGAAATGACCCTCTATCTGCCACAGCCAGGTGTTACATGGGTACCCCCTTGGCCTGGTCCAGCCACTCGGGTCCTCAACAATGAAGATCCTGCAAGCTGGATCTCCCTCAGTGAATCACGCCACATGGCTGTAGTGCCGTAACTGACACTCCCTCACAAAGTCTAACCAGTGGTACCCAAGGATTCTGTGAAGAGACACAGTACCAAAGGAGTCCAGTTTTCATGTCAGGTCACTGGAAAGCATCCATGTCTCGTAACCATATAGAAAGTCAGGAAACACCAAGACTCTAAAGACTTGGACCTTCATCCTTTTACATAGATATCAGGAACACCACATACCCTTTTCCTGCGATCTCATGACACTCCATGCTCTCCCAATTCGTCTACTGACTTCATAGGAAGAGTCACCAGAGATATGAATGTCACTGCCAAGGTAAGTAAACCTCCCAACAAGGTCGACACTCTCTCCACAGACAGACACACTGCAGATGGCTATGTCTAAGAAGTCATCAAAGGCCTGGATCTTGGTTTTTATCCAGGACACTTGCAAGCCCAGACACTCGGACTCATCGCTCAGTCTCTCGAGAGTCCCGTTCAGAGCCTCCATTGACCCAGCAAAGATCACAGCATCATCAGCAAAGTCAAGATTCTTGAATCTTTCTTCACCAACAGATGCCCCACAGCCACTAGACGCAGTGACCTTGCCTAACACCCAGTCCATGCAAGCATGGATGAACCCCAAAGTCAACTGGAAAAAACACAGAGATTCTCTCTTCCTTCTGCCTACTGCACTCACAGTACCATTGTAATGGCCGGCCATACTATCCAGCAACCTTGAGGGAATCCCACAGAGTCTCAGGATGTCCCACAGAGCAGCTTGATCAACTGAGTCCAACGCTTTACAAAAATCGACAAAGGCTGCAAAGAAACACTGTCGATATTCATTATTTGCACTCCATGAGAACCCTCAGTGCTTAGGCATAAAATCAGACTGCTCTGGTCGCTGGTGGATGAGCAAGTGATCAGGGATCCTATTGAGGATGACTCTAGCAAGTGATCTTACCTGGCACTGAGAGCAATGTCATGCCCCTGTAGTTGCTGCAATCCAGGCAATCACCCTTCCCTTTCCAGATACAGATACAGTAAGTTCCATTTTCTAGTCAGTTGGGATGACACCTGTCTCCAAATGGAAGCAAAGATTGCTTGCAATGGAAGGAGGACAGTCATACTACCAGCCTGGAGAATTTCACCTTGGGATTAATAAAGTATCTATCTATCTATCTATCTATCTATCTATCTATCTATCTATCTATCTATCTATCTATCTATCTATCTATCTATCTATCTATCTATCTATCTATCTATCTATCTATCTATCTATCTATCTATCTATCTATCTATCTATCTATCTATCTATCTATCTATCTATCTATCTATCTCTACCACAGATACCTGCAGCTTTCCCTACCCTCAGCTGGTTCACCACCTGTGTAATCTCAGTGAGATTGGGTGGTTCACAGCTAATTGGAGGATCAGCCTCAAGTACCGTGGACCCAGAGATGTACAGCTTTAAAAAGCTGCTCAAAGTAGCCAGCCCAGTGGGTCACAACTGCAGTGTCATCCGTAAGGGCCGTTCCATCAGCTACCCTGACTGCGATTCTCCGATGAACAGATTTGGATGTGTGTAATGCTTCGATTCCTTTGTTAGCATGACCTGCGTCTCTAGACCACAGATGGTGTGTCAACTTGCTCACAGATTCCTCTAACAAATGCCTCCTTATCTGCCCTTAGAGCCCTTGCTGCCATCCTTCTCAGTACCCAGTACAGAACGGAGTTGCCATCAAGCCATGCGCTACAACTAACACAATCCTCATAGGTAGCCCTGTCAGTGCCAGTGATTGAATTGAAGTCACCCATGAACAGAAGAGAGTCCCCTAGTGGGCACTCATTAACCACTGAGCGAATTTGCAAATAAAATGTCTCCCTCACCGAGACATCATTCACCGCGGTTGGAGCATACACTGAGACAACAGGCAAAGCACCCAGAGAGTGCCATAATCTGAGTCTCATAATATGCTCAGTGAAAGGAGTGATATTGGATGCCATCAGAAGGAGCCAATCCACCATAGCAACAGCTACTCCCTGAGTATGACAGCCATCAGAATGACCAGACCAATAAAAGGTGCACCCATCTACAGAGATCAGGCCAGTTCCAGGTCTGCGCACCTCAGAGAGTTCCACCACTGAAATGCGGAGTTTACGTATCTGCACTGACAGCAGAGGAAGATGATCATCATGTTGGAGAGACAAGACATTCCACGTGCCAATCTGGATAGGCCACCTCAAATTGAGACCCAAGTGCTGCTATGCAGAGGACAATGCCTCAGCACCACACCAGTTCTGATCCCCGACAGGCCTGACCCTATTGGATCTCAGACAGTTTTGACTCTTCTGGGGATGGTGCTCCCGAGGGCTTTCCCCCATTCCCTTCATAATGCGAGAAGCCTTCCTATGGGCGGTTGCACAGAGCTACTCACCCGGAGAGCAGAAAGCAGTCCTGTCTGTCATGTCAGGACTGGAGTGCCAATCTTGTAATGAACCTCCATGATTTCCTTGCAAATTGGAGGATTGCTTGCAGGGTTGGATGCAGTTTAATGTCATACCCAGGACTGGACTTTTTCATAGGCACTGGATATAAACACCCCCTTCCACACACTTGGTTCAGCATTTCTGCCACTTTCAGTACCAATATTGCAAATTTGTTAACATACTGACGTTTACCTTTAATGTTAATGTTTTAATTTTGTTTTAATGAATGATATCATAATTTTTATTATTAAGTACAAGAAGAAAAACATGTCATGGGGTAAGGTCTGGTGAACAGAGAGTTTGATATCATATAATAGGGATTAATTCATTTATTTATTTTAGTACCTGCGGTGGGTTGGCACCCTGCCCAGGATTGGTTCCTGCCTTGTGCCCTGTGTTGGCTGGGATTGGCTCCAGCAGACCCCCGTGACCCTGTGTTCGGATTCAGCGGGTTGGAAAATGGATGGATAGATGGATTTATTTTAGTAAAAGTCATTAAATAAGCATAAGTGAATGTTATATTGTCACAATGCAGAAACTTTCATTGTTTAAAAAGAGCTGCAAGTTGTTCCTCCTATTATTTTCCTTTTACTCAAATACACATTTTTGTATATTGCCTAATTTACGGTTAAATAACCCTGAACAAATGAGCAACATGAATTACAAAAAAGTCTGATCAATTTAGTTTTAGCAGTTTTCCAACAATATTTTGCCTTTTTCTGACAGGTCAAGGTTGGTGAAGAATGAAAGAAATGAGAGGTGATATCTGCCTCATGTTTTCACATCTGCATAATGCTGCCCATCTTTCCCGTGACATGTGACGTATCTAGTAAGTTTTGACATAGGCTCATTTGCCAGGGTGTGCTAAACAAAAGAGAGTACTAGTGCTCATGGCCCATTGCCATTAGAATGTAAAAGGCCTTCTTCCTTACTGTTCATCCTCATTCTAACCAGGTATTTCACACACCTTGGCCTAGTTTAAGAACATTGTAAATTGAATCTACAAAGAGTTTATGGTGCTTGGGTTAGGGTAGAGTGCTTGTACTGTAGTTTGCACTTTATGATCTGTGTTGCTGCAGAAACAAGTGAAAATTCTCTCAGTGATCTATCTATCTATCTATCTATCTATCTATCTATCTATCTATCTATCTATCTATCTATCTATCTATCTATCTATCTATCTATCTATCTATCTATCTATCTATCTATCTATCTATCTATCTATCTATCTATCTATCATAAACTCTTTCTTTCTTTCTTTCTTTCTTTCTTTGGGACTGGGGTCAGCTTGGCAGAACTTATGTAGACCACCATTCAACAAAAGAACTGGTGATCTGCAATGACATGTGCTGCACAGCATCATTGCTGTTAATTCCTATCTTTCACTGACTGATACTTCACTTACAGACAAATGTCTTTTCTGAGGAGAGAGACAGACCATCTTCCAGTCTTTTCTTCTCTGTCTTGGATTTCAACCGCTATTAAATGTTCTCACTTCTGTTTATAGTGCTCTTAACTTTAATGATTGTGTATGTATTTATGTTGTTACTAGAAATTAGAATAATCTAGAGGAATGTCAAATTGGGAATTTCCTCATTAGACAGGCACATTTGGCTATTTATATGTCGAGAACAGAGAAAGTCAAGTGAAATAGGCAATGTGACAAAATAAAGAATATTTCAGGGACTTGTGAAAGCCAGACTGTACTTAGAATATAAATTCTACAAAATGACTGCAAACTTTAGGTAATGAGTTGATTCTTCTTATTTGAAATATGAATTAGGTGTTGTTTTCTTTTTGGGGTGAGTTGGGCTTTTCTTTGTTTTATTTACTTACTAGGCCCTGCTCGCTTCGCTCACCAACCACCACACCCACCACCATGCCCCCCCCACCCCAGTCCGCGTTATGCGCCAGCCACCTCGCATCTCTGCCGCTCGTGTTGTGAAGAGGGGGGCTGAACGCACCTCTAAGAGCAAGGAGACGTGGTCGCTCCTCCTCTGTCCCATCCGACTACACACAAATCTCGATTTACTCCTGAAACAGACTTATGTTTGTTTGAAGTGTCTGAATAACGTTTCTGTCTCTAAAATCTCCTTTGTATCTGTGCAACTCTGTGACCCAAGTGTGACAGCGTATGTGGATTTCACTTTCACCAAACAACAAATCTTTTAATTCTCGTGGATACACCTCTTTATTGGGAAGAAACACTACATTTCCCTGATGGCAACACAAATTCGCTGATCTACAAGCCTCCGACTTAAAGTTTAAATCCGAACAATATCGCTGATCTCTTTTCGCTGTTCCATTATTTCACAGAGTAATAATTTCCATTTGTTTGGGCTAATGTGATCTTTACTATCATTTTTGGAGACTTTTGAATTTTCATACTTCCATTATCTCTAACCTGCTCTGCATGTGTATTGTGCCAACATTTTTGAATTCTTTACGATGTTCTACTTTGTCATCTACTCTTTGTCTCGCGGGATGTGAATGTGTCTCTCTGAGAAAGTCATGTCTCGTCCCAAGATTTTTTTATATAATTGAAAGACAATAATGTAAATGATTTGTATTGGTTTCTTTTTGAGCTGAGTTCAATTCAAAACACTTTCTTTCTTTCTTTCTTTCTTTCTTTCTTTCTTTCTTTCTTTCTTTCTTTCTTTCTTTCTTTCTTTCTATCTATCTATCTATCTATCTATCTATCTATCTATCTATCTATCTATCTATCTATCTATCTATCTATCTATCTATCTATCTATCTATCTATCTATCTATCTATCTCCAGATGCAACTAGTATAAGCTTAGAGCTCTCTGACCATACCTTGCAATCACCGTGGCAGCACTACTTTCAACCTGTCCTAAAATAATGCTTTCTGAATTCTTAAATTGCAATGAAGGAAATTGACTTGCTTACAACCTCTGCTCAGTCACCTTCTTGTATGTTTGAAAACAAAAGTTGGCACAGTGAGCTTCTACAACAGAGAATACCAGAAGATGGTGCTAAAGAATCAGTGTGAACTTAACAAAACTGATCTGAGCGTTGAAGTGCCTTGTCTAAAGTGAGATGGGCCAAGCACATTTGTTATATTTCTTTATGGCTGCCTTATTGCAAGATAAGTGACAGTCATTTTAAGGGAAAAACACTAAACCTGGGGTGTCAAAGTCAGATCCTGAAGGATGACAGTGTCTACAGGTTTTGCATTTTAGCCATTTTTTTAGATGGTGACTGCAGCTGTGTTCACTTGGTTTCCAAAAATTCCTCACCTTCTGTTTTCTCTTGGGGTTCAGGCGATGAATGTCAGTTGTTGATATGTATCCATGCAAATAATTCCAGTTCAAGCATCTTTGTTTTAAAAGTTTTGGTAAAAATCAAAGAAAAAGAGTTTACATAAAAATAAAGGGAACCATTGATAAAACAAAAGAAAAGTTCTTACATAAAAAGTTTTGTACAAGTCTTGTCCATCTTGTTATTTTGAGTTTGTCTTGTAAGTTCTCTTTTTAACATACAGTCATATGTCCATACATCAAACTTGTATTATATGAAGCTAGAATGGTCAGAAAACTGTATGCCATTGTTATCTCATTGAAACAAGGTAAATCAAGCAGTTCTGTTTCTAGCTAAATAAAGACTGACTAAAAATTCTATTAAGGGAGTTCAGATAAAGATGAGCAATAAGGAACTTCCATTATAAGTTAGTTTTTTTTAAAGTTAATCACAATTGTTCATTATCTATGTAGTTATGAGAAACTCACATTCTAAACAAATTAAGCAGCCACCTTTGTGTGTTTTAACTTTAATATTGACTGTGAGGGGTGAACTGGCATCCCAGTCGGGATGGACCCTGACCCTTTGTCTGGCCAGGTGAACATTATAATGGAAGGAGGTAAGGGAGCTGTGATACTACTGTTCTATGCCAGGACGTGGATATGGAAGGATGTTGTAGCAGCAATTGCAGCTCCACCTGGTGGTCACGACAGAACACCTCCGGGTGGCCCCATGAGACCATAAATCCCATGCTGCAGTGTGGGTGTCCATCCTGGGCCATTCTGGGGCTTGCCAGTATACAGTGTGCTGGGGGATGCTCTGCTCATAGCAGGCAGTCACCCACTGTCCTGTTCTTCCAGCCTTCCAGGCCCGAGCAGGGTGTCCTGTCGAGATTGTTGTGATGTCAGCCCCGGTGTAATTGCTGCTGCAATGTACTTCAATGTCCACTTCTTGTTGACTTTCCATTATAATGATCTCCTGGTTAGACAAGACGAAATGGACCATCTGTTTGGGACACCAGTTCATCCTTCACATAACTTTCTAAAATGGACATACAGTGACCAATTACAGCTACTAATTGAACGTATGTGCATTGTCTTAATATAATTGACTTGCTTTTTCAGATTCCGAACCCTCCGTTGTTTCTTAACCATCAACCCGTCAACAGGATTCAAAGGGATCAGATAACTCCAAGGATTAAAACTCGGTTCCTTGAAGGTTCCTTGAACTCGTTAGGTTCTAATTCTGCTACACCAGGGATTGTCAAAACTGTGCAATTTCATTTTTTTCCAAACAACTATTTTATGCACCAGAACAGATCAGTATTTCTCAAGCGTTACTTTTTCCTTTCCAATTAATTTATTGAAACAGATGTTATATGATGAATGCGTAGATGCAAATGAGATCAATTTAGAAACAGTTTTTTGAATTTTAAAATAAACATCTATTCAAATGAAAGCAAAACCTTCTGTGCTCAGTGTTTGGTGTGGTTTGTAGCAGGGTTGGTTTGAGTTATGTTAAGGGGTGGGGGATGCCAAGCATTAGGTTATTATTTTACTACTTAAAATGACTTATGTTTCTTTTTAAAATATTGTTTCTTTTTTCAATTAAAAAAGATATTAAAAAAGGCAAAGGAAAGGAGTTCCAATTTAGCAGTAATTGGTCACTAATTAAGAAAATGGCTGAAATGAAAACCTGCAGGCTTGGTGGCCCGCTAAACACCTCACACTACATCAACTGGGCAACTGGTAAAACAGATAGCAAAATAAAAATAAAGCTATGACTCTATAAAGGAAGTTGCAATGAATATGCAAGAAACTGAATTTCTTTTATAAGTAATGTCTCCCAGAAGGGAAGATACTTGCAGTGCTAAGATAGAATGTCTGAATGGGCACCAAAGAAAAAAAGATTTATAGATTAAACCTGCTTAACTAAACTCAAGGTTGTGAGAGAAAGAAAGATGAACAGAAGAAAGGGCATGAATCTGAAAATCTCTCTAGAGTGCAAATCCAAAGAATAACAGAAAAAATATAGCCAAATATTGCTAATTATTTGGAGAAGATGACAGCTGTAAAGACACTGCATGAGAATATTAGATGTCCTATGCGATGTGAACAGCAGCATGGAAGATGAAAAAAAGGGTGTTAAGGCTTCTAAACAAACAGACCAGAGCAGGATCTCACTGAATCTACCTCTCAAAATAACCCTCACCCCCCCACACCAACAGGCAGCCAGACCCCAAACTCCACAGGCAGGCTTTGGTCTGCAGGGGCTCAAAATGTGCAACTGACTTTTCAAGTTTAAAAACTGCCCTTCATTAAACCTCTGGCTCGAGACACAAGGCTCAAGATAAATTTTTATGTACTAAGACAGGAAGTCTCTGCAAATTATTGAAAACGTGAGTAAGCACAAAATCAAAAAATAGGCAGAGTCTATAACTGCAATGACAAATGCAGAGTGCAACCAAAACTAGACGACAAAAACAAAATCGGTCAGAGATCAAAATGGAGTTCAAGAAAACCAATGCTAGAACTTAATTGTAAAGAAACTAACTAACACAAGGTGTCTCGAGAGTTAAGTGATAACATATCCAGTGACTGCCATTGAATTTTTATGGTTTCATCCAGTGATGTGATTAACCTTCCTCTTATGTTAGCTTTCTGTTACTATCTCTTATGTTAACGGGTTGGTTTTGACCCGTGTCTTTAATCAGCCATATTACCCTCAAAACAATTATTTATCATCCAATTTTTTTCCTTATCTCTTGGTTACTTTGTTACGTTTCCTTTTCCATTAAAAGAATGTTTTTAATATTTTTGCTGTGACCTCATGAGCTTTTACTTTAACAGCATATCTCTCATTTTCAATTTAAAAAAATGATTAAATGAACCTCAAGAGAATTATTTAAATAAATAAAAGGTTGTTATGTTACCTGACTATTACTGAGGGGTATTAGAACACATCTCTTAAATAAATTTGTTATATATATTTTTTATTATAATATTAATTACTATAGTAACATCTATGGTGTTACGGGTCAAATTTGACCCATATATATTTATTTCAAAGAAAAAAGCAAAAAAATATTTTCAAAAAAAAACTTTAATATAAATGGAAAGCTAAACAAGTAAATCTCAAAATGCGGATTTGCAAGGTCAAACAAACAACGAACAATCAAGCAAATCAAACCAATAGAAATGAGGCACTAGTTCCAAAAAAGTCTTTGTGTGCAAGAACATGCATGTGCATTTAGACGCATGTGTGGCAAAAAGTGACACTTTTAGTGTGTTCTTTGCAAATATATTTTTTTGCAGTAGAAGCAGAGTACATTTGTCTTTCTGTCTTTATTGCTAGGGCAGACCTGACACCTTTTTCTTTTAGAATCAGGTGGCTTCAGTGGGGTTGTGGCTGTGGCTGTGTAGGTTGATGTTGAGGCAGTGCTGGCCGAAGAGGATGCTGGCACTGATGCTCTTTGTGTTGCTGATGGTGTGGAAGGAGTGCTACGTGAGCTCTGCAGCTGTCTGACCAAGGCTGCAGCGGCTGAGTCCCGGGGCACCCGTTCCCTTCGCTCAATGTGTGCCTTGACAAGGGAACTTCCTAACTCCTCAAGAAACATTCTCCGCTTGTTTTTTCTGGTTGAGTTCCACCCTAGGTGAATGTGGGTCCACAACACAAATGCATTGTACGCAGACACATCTAGAATGTTATAAAAAACAACCATTGGCCATCTCCTGGTCATTCTCTGGCAAGTGTAGGTGGCAGTCAGCTTGTCCAGGTTGTCCACTCCACCTTTGTTTTTATTATAATCCAAGATACTTATGGGCTTTTTGTCACTTGCTGATGACACAGCTGCGTCTTTGTGAAAAGTGGACATAAGTATCACACTCCGGTGTTTTTTTGCACAATATGAAACAACCATGGTGGTGTCTGTAAAAGCAAATTTTGAAGAAAGTGGAGCCCTGTCCTTCACCTGCAAAATTTCGGCAGGCAGCTCAGGTTTATTTTTTTTTACTGTGCCCACCATGGTAAGTTTCCACCTGAGAAGTTCTTGTCCAAGGTCATAGCTGGTAAAGAAATTGTCACATGTGATATTGTGACCCCGCAGTCCAGTAGTCATATCGAGGACTACACGTTTTCCTTGATTTTTCTCAGGAATGCCACTTGCATGTTTGCCTGTGTAAATCTGCAGATTCCATGCATAGCTGGTTTTTGCATCACAGGCTGCCCAAATTTTTATGCCGTATTTCCCTGGCTTACTAGGCATGTACTGCCGGAAAGGGCATTTTCCACGGAAAGGGACAAAACGTTCATCTACTGTTACCTCTGGCCCTGGGTTGAACATCAGTGGAAGGAGCTGCACCCACCTGTCCCAGACATCCCTGATGGGAGCAAGCTTGTCAGATTTTTCTCTAGTTTCTCTGTTGTCAAATCTAAGGACTCTTGATATCATTCGAAATGACTGAAGTGACATTGTTGCCCGGAAAATATTTCTGCCTGTCGACGCATCCCAGAGACTATCAGTGGCCTCATTGCTGGATTTGTAAACACCAGCAAGAAGAAGAACACCAATATAAGCATCCAGGTATTCCTCATCAATGTCATTCCACATGTCGCCATGAACCTTTTTTCCTTCAAGGTTTGTCATAGCAATCATGACTTTCTTTAGTGACAATGGCATAAACAGATCAAAACATGTCTTGATGTCACTTACTCTCGTCACAGCAAACCTTGTGATTCCAGGGGTCATTTTGATGACATTTGCAGCAGCTGCTCTGCCATGTAAGTCAGGAGGTACTGAGCTCCAACAGATGTTACCACTTTTGGATTTGAACGTTTCAGCAGGAGTGAGTGCAGCTTCAGCATCGGTGACCTCCTCATCAGACTCATCAGATGTGTCTGTGCCTTCTGGTAGATACTCTACAATGTCTTCCTCCTCGGAAACCTGCTCATCTGTATCACTATGCTGTTCTGTGTCCTCTGCCACATTTTCAGAAAAGATATGATCCAGAGCTTGGCTTACTGTAAATCTTCTTCTCATTTTTGACTGCTGCAAACAGGAGATGTGTACTCTGCAAGTCGCCAACGCTAAACTAAATTTGTCTTATGCAAGCCTTACATGTCTGAACAGGTCTGTCTTTGTTTGTTTGTTTTGTTTCTTCAGGTAAGGAGACACACAGGCAAAGAGAGAAGCCCCTCAAAGTGTGTTTAGGATTTTTGTTTTGACCCTAACTATTGTTTTATAACCTTAAATTATAACTGGGTCAAAACTGACCCTACCAACACAAAGGTAATAATTTTCACCAGAGCATTTTATAATTTAGTACAATTGTTTGTTTTTTTTGTTTTATTTTAATTAAATACAGATTCCTGACAAAGTCAAAAAGCCTTGATGCAATAAACAAAATTAGGTAGTAGTTTTATGCATTTAAAAAGTAAAACGGGTCGGTGCTGACCCTAACACAAGAGGAAGGTTAAGGCAACCGCAACAGTCATGTGACACTACTCAGAATATTACGTAAATAAAAGGACAGCAAATTAATACATTGGAGCTTTGCAAAAATCTGTTAAATTAAAAGAAAAACTATAAAAACCGAAGCCTTGACTCAAAAAGTAGTAGCAATAGAATAAAAATATGTGTCTAAAATGCCCTACTCTTTATAAATAAAGGAATTTATTTGTATAACCAAGAAGCTGAAAGAAGACTAAACAAAAAAAAATAATAATTCCAAGAAGGGGTGCCTAAAAACTAGTCTTGTCTGTATTAACACTCTATCCATGTGTGGAGCTGCGATGTCAAGCACAGAGCAGCCAGACCTGGAGCCTATTCTGGGTTCAAATCAGGACCAGCACTGGATGGGATGGCAGTCCATGAAAAGGCAGCTTGCTCCAGCGGATACTCCTGCTACGCAAGCGTTTTACTGTTTACACTTGCACGTGTACTTTACGTAAATCTGGAAGAATCCACCAGGAAGCAGTGTGAGATATTATCACGGTTAGAACAGGCTCAGCTTCGCTGTGGTGTGAGTTGCCTGGTACACCCATTAAATTCCGATGACACCTTACCGCAATATCTCTGAAAAGGATGTTTAATGATTAAATCCATCAATCCAGTAATGTGTTCATTCTAGCAAGCATTGGGCACGAGGCAAAAGCAATCCCTAGATGGGGTATCAGCTCATCGCAAGGTGAATACAAGCACTCATATACACTGGCGTCATTTTAGTGTCACCAAATCTGCATGTCTTTGGAAAGAAACCAGAGCACACTTTGGAAACCCAGCAGGAAAACATGTAAACTCCAGGCAGAGAATACCAGCGACGTGACTCCCTGCGAAACAGCAGTGCTACCGCTCCGCCACTGTGTCACACTTCTCCCCCCCACCCGCGTAGGTGCGTAACTATTACCAGTATTTATTATTTAAATGAAATTAACAATTTATTTGTAAAATGTAACATACATACTTTAATGCATTTCATCATGAATGTGATATCAAGTATAAATATAAGGATTCTAAATGTGCAGAGACTTTGAATATCATACATTTAATGTGTTCTGTGTGGTGATCTATTGCTGTTTGCCGCTGCTGTCAGGTCAGGAGGAAGCCCTAAAAAAAAAAAAGACAGCACAGAAGACAGTATGTGAGACTTTTAAAATGTATCGTGTCATTACGAATATGCAACGCTTGAATATAAAAGCACCACGAATGCATCTGTATGTCGGCATTTTGCTTCACCATATCGAACCATTCATCAAACATCGAAGCACACACATTGATTCCGGAAGATCCTTAAAGCGGCTTTCTGTCACATGTAGATAGTAAACGGAGACTCTGACGTCACATTCCGACTTTTATCACACTGCGCCTCCCGACTTTTTGCTGGTACTGCAACTCGCGCACACATCTCATTAATTTCTGAGGACCTGCTCAGAGGACGCATCAAATGAACGCTGGGAATCCATAGCAGCGTTCTGAGCATGAAGAATAAACAAGCCCTTATGCTACACTGGAGTAGAGCAGAATAATAAGATGTCAGCATAGCCATGAGCTACATTGCCACTGGAGGAATCCTACAGGAACACAGAGAAACACATCAGCTTAAAAGACAGAATGCTTAGGAATGGAAACTGGGCTCAAGAACTGAGAGGTTCAGTAGCTACAATAAAAAAAGTAGACACCTTCACATTTTATTCTTATACAACATTGAATCACAGTGGGTTTAATTTGGCTTTTTTCACACTGATTAACAGAAACAGTTGGCATTCAAGCAAATCAGATTGGTAAAGAACTGTGCTATACTATAATAAATAAATAATTAAAAATAAATACTAGGCATTTGAATAGATAGTAAATATTTCAAATAGATAGTAATAATTAAATAATTAATAAATAATAACAGTAAAACTAATAATAAAAAAAACAACAGTAGTGATAAGTGTAATAAATGTATGGCATATAGTATAAATTTACTGCTAATGGCAGAACTGAGGACAGGGGGGCCAGCATTGAGTTCGGAGTCCAGACATCCATGTTGTAGTCCTTGGCAGAACTGGTTTGGGTGCTACAGGCCCACCTACCAGATGGAAGTGGGACAGAGAGCCACCCCCTGGGATGGGTAGGAGTGAGGCTTTCACAGCCATCATGAATCTTCCCAGAGCAGACTTGAAGCTCAGGCCGCAAAGTGGATCTTCTTCAGCTGCTGTTTCTGAGAACTCCTACACCGATAGCCTTGTATGTCACTTGAACATACTGTTACTGTATCTAAGGAGGGAAAATGTCCAACATTTTCATGGCCCCTTCATTTACAGGTTACAGAAAGACAAGGCAACTGGTCTGCTTGAATAAGGTAATTCTGTTTACACTGGGTTGTGACGTGGTGGGCCTCATGGCCCCAGCCTGGGTTCAGTACACTCGTGTGAGGAATCTACACACTTTTTCGTGGGTCTAAATGTGTGGTTGCCCTAAGATAGACTACTCTTTTTGAAAAGGACACAACCTACCGAGTACGATTTGGAGTTGCTGCAATGACATTTCGGCAATATTGACTAACCTGCTGCATCATTTTTTCACTTTGATTTTTGGGGTGTCTTTGAATTCAGCCCTCTGTTGATAATTTTCATTTCCATCAAACAATGTGGCATCCTTTTGTTCCTAACACAGTACCCAGTCCATATCAGCAGAGATATCCAGCAGGATTTTTTTCCCATTGAGATCTGATGTTTTTTCAAAGTGTTCTTTTCATTTTTTGGATCAGTGTATATTTGACAAACAAGAGGAGGCTACTCTGTCCATCAAGCCAGTTTGTTTAGCTAATACCTAAGCTCTCCCAAAATCTCACCCAAATACCTCTTAAAGGTTGTCAAGATTTCTGCTTCAATTCCATGTCTCGGTAGTTTGTTTCAGATTCTCAGAACTCATTGAGTAAAGAAATGCTTCCTTTCTTCATTCATAAATGCACTTCCTCTTAACTTCCACTGATGTCTTGGATTTTGATTCCACAATCTGGCTTCAATTAGACTTCTGTGATTATCTTTACAACTGACAGGTACTTTTGTGAAAGTAATGATGCTTTTATAGTGAAAGTCCTGAGTATGGGAAGCATGAAGAGATAACGGTTTACATATCTAACCACATTGTGTGCTCTTGGTAGTTTCATGCATATTAGTCTACAATTTTAAAGCACGGTAATTTTTTGGCTAATGCTTAAAAAAGTAAATGATTTAATAAAATCCTTCCAGCCCTTTGGAAGTGATGATGGAACATACATACACACACACACACATACATTGACTTTTATATATTGTGGTCTATAGAGGGCGCTATCGCTCCCTTGAACCCTCAGTTTATACGTCAAAGACCAGATATAAGTTCAAATATTGGATTTAT
This sequence comes from Erpetoichthys calabaricus, assembly GCF_900747795.2. Classification (NCBI taxonomy): domain Eukaryota; kingdom Metazoa; phylum Chordata; class Cladistia; order Polypteriformes; family Polypteridae; genus Erpetoichthys; species Erpetoichthys calabaricus. Next base: position 123,619,935 of record NC_041403.2, read on the forward strand.
TATAACAATTACGTGCACCAAGCACCCTCCACTCCACTATACTCATAAACACTACAATAATACAATCAATAATCAATAAACAATCCTCCACTCCCAGACGCGTTGCCACCCTTCCACTCAGCTCAGCTCACTGTCTGGGATCTCCCACAGTCCTTTTATAGTCCTTGACCTGGAAGCGTTTCGCCCTCTCTGTCCATGTGACTAGGAACACTTCCGGGTCAGATAAAAATCCTTTTTCTTCACCCCGGGAGCACGTCATTCCTCTTGTCCATGTGATTCGGGCGTACTTCCAGGGCGTAGGGCAAATAATCTTTGTTCCTGCCTGCAGCGTCCTCTAGCGGCCCCCATGGTATCCAGCAGGGTTGGGAAAAAAATGGCTTTGTCCAGGATTCCCTGCTGACATTCAGGGCACCTCTATGCTGCAGGGAGGGCTCCACCTGGCGGCCTGGGGGTATTGGCCGGGATGAACGGCCAGCCATATATCACAATATATAGATAAGGTTCAGGACTACCTAACTGGTACAACAATTGATGCACTGATCCATCCATTTCCTGAAGCCAATATAAGATAATGGTGGCCAAAACTATGCTGGTGGCTCTGAGTGCAAGATAGGAATCATGCCTGGATGGGATCACTCACTAACCATCACACACACAAACAGACACACACACGCATGCACACACACATACACAAATACACCTTCTTACTGGGCAAAGTAAGACTCTTCACTTAGCCAAATGTGTAAGTCTTTGGATAGAGAAGAAAACCTGGACTGCAAAGGGAAAAGCCCACATGAACACAAAGAGAGCCCATACCAGAAGTGACTAGGCTTAGATTTGGACGTAACTGCATGCTACCCACAAGGCCAAAACCGGCTGGGGGTTCTTCTTCCTTTTTCCCTCTCCTTCTGTAGCTATTCACATTTTTACATGGGGTCACTATTTTTTTTAGGTGTAATCTTCTCCTGCAACAGGATTGGGACCAGCTGGTGTTGCCTTTCTTTAATTTAAGATAGATACAGTGCATCCAGAAAGTATTCACAGCGCATCACTTTTTCCACCTTTTGTTATGTTACAGCCTTATTCCAAAATGGATTAACTTCATTTTTTTCCTCAGAATTCTGCACACAACACCCCATAATGACAATGTGAAAAAAGTTTACTTGAGGTTTTTGCAAATTTATTAAAAATAAAAAAACTGAGAAATCACATGTACATAAGTATTCACAGCCTTTGCTCAATACTTTGTTGATGCAGCAATACTTTGGCAGCAATTACAGCCTCAAGTCTTTTTGAATATGATGCCACAAGCTTGGCACACCTATCCTTGGCCAGTTTCGCCCATTCCTCTTTGCAGCACCTCTCAAGCTCCATCAGGTTGGATGGGAAGCGTCGGTGCACAGACATTTTAAGATCTCTCCAGGATTCAAGTCTGGGCTCTGGCTGGGCCACTCAAGGACATTCACAGAGTTGTCCTGAAGCCACTCCTTTGATATCCTGGCTGTGTGCTTAGGATCGTTGTCCTGCTGAAAGATGAACCGTCACCCCAGTCTGAGGTCAAGAGCGCTCTGGAGCAGGTTTTCATCCAGGATGTCTCTGTACATTGCTGCAGTCATCTTTCCCTTTATCCTGACTAGTCTCCCTGTTCCTGCCGCTGAAAAACATCCCCACACCATGATGCTGCCACCACTATGCTTCACTGTAGGGATGGTGCCAGGTTTCCTCCAAACGTGACGCATGGCATTCACACAAAAGAGTTCAATCTTTGTCTCATCAGACCAGAGAATTTTCTTTTTCATGGTCTGAGAGTCCTTCAGGTGCCTTTTGGCAAACTCCAGGTGGGCTGCCATGTGTCTTTTACTAAGGAGTGGCTTCCGTCTGGCCACTCTACCATACAGGCCTGATTGGTGGATTGCTGCAGAGATGGTTGTCCTTCTGGAAGGTTCTCCTCTCTCCACAGAGGACCTCTGGAGCTCTGACAGAGTCACCATCGGGTTCTTGGTCACCTCCCTGACTAAGGCCCTTCTCCCCCGATCACTCAGTTTAGATGGCCGACCAGCTCTAGGAATAGTCCTGGTGGTTTCGAACTTCTTCCACTTACGGATGATGGAGGCCACTGTGCTCATTGGGACCTTCAAAGCAGCAGAAATTTTTCTGTAACCTTCCCCAGATTTGTGCCTCGAGACAATCCTGTCTCTGAGGTCTACAGACAATTCCTTTGACTTCATGCTTGGTTTGTGCTCTGACATGAACTGTCAACTGTGGGACCTTATATAGACAGGTGTGTGCCTTTCCAGATCATGTCCAGTCAAATGAATATACCACCGGTGGACTCCAATTAAGCTGCAGAAACATCTGAAAGATGATCAGGGGAAACAGGATGCACCTGAGCTCAATTTCGAGCTTCACGGCAAAGGCTGTGAATACTTATGTACATGTGCTTTCTGAATTTTTTTTTTTTTAATAAATTTGCAAAAACCTCAAGTAAACTTTTTTCACGTTGTCATTATGGGGTGTTGTGTGTAGAATTCTGAGGAAAAAAAATGAATTTAATCCATTTTGGAATAAGGCTGTAACATAACAAAATGTGGAAAAAGTGATACGCTGTGAATACTAGATAGATAGATAGATAGATAGATAGATAGATAGATAGATAGATAGATAGATAGATAGATAGATAGATAGATAGATAGATAGATAGATAGATAGATAGATAGATCTTTATTGTCATTGTCACTTTTACAAAGGAACAACAAAATTGAAGGTGCACATTGGGAGAATGATATGGAGCAGTTTTATTCTGAGTTCAGGGCCATGATTGCTTTTGGATAAAAACTGTTTTTAAAACGTAGTTCAAGGTAATCTTTATAAAATGTCTGCATTCTGAAAAGAAGAATTAAGTTCTTTGTACCCTAAAGATGTACCAGCTATGTTGACCGGTGACTCCAGATTGGTCCTGTGTGTGTGAAGGATGACTCTGCAATAGACTGCTTCCTATACAGTGAGCTCAGAGCTGCTGGGATTGGCTCCCCCATTGCAACCCTTAGTTGCAGGTTTGAGAAAGTTATGTTGTGTAACATATGTATAAAAACACTGGATACAATATACATTATTAAATAATTATGAACATTTTAGTTCTTAAGTCAAATTCCCAATCTTGCTAAACAAATAAATAAATACTCCGCAATAAAAGAAAACACATTGGTAGCAATGGGTGGAGACTAATTTTTTGTTTCATTGTGTACATACGTTCTCCCCGTTTTCGCCTGCTGTTCCCGTTATTCGAAGGTTCATTTAACTGGAGACTCCGCTTGGGTCGCTGGGATTGTTGGGGCGCCTGCAGCTTTCTGATTAATTCCACCTCCCTTTAAAAAGATTAAGAAGGGACAGTAAAAAAAAAAAAACATTAAATTACAATTATGTTGCGCTGAAGGGAAATACTTCTAAAAGTATTCGAGAAGGTTGCCTGTTGCAGACCAAGACATAACTTCTAAGGTTGCTCCCGAATCGGACCCCAGCGCGCCGGTGTCACGTATCTACTCTACAGTACATTTATTTGTCAGTACAATCAACGAGTGCTTACGCATTTTAAAGCGGCCTGCAGTTCCCTCTTTTCCCACAAGGTGCCGCTAATATTGCATTCAATAACTCAAGTTCGTCTAGCCGCGGCTCCAAGAGGCGCATATGGCTTAAGTTATTTATATTTTTGTTCTTCTCCCCTCTCTTTATTTTTCTTTTGCTGTCTTTTCATAAAAGAAAGCAAAGGCGTGAACATATGTGCAGCCGCCAGATTTGTGTTGCAAGAAAACAACTCTTCTGCTGATGCAAATGGGATGAATGAAGTGGTTTTGTGTTCCTGAACTTACCATCATTGCAAATGTCTTTGACTAAGCCATCTAAACATTTTGTGGCGCATTTCCTGACTTTCTGGCCAGTATTTAGCACCAGCTAGATATGTTAACACTCTCCTCACTAGACTATTCTCAAATAAATTATTATATTGAGAGGTTGCAGCTAGAAGTGGATAAAGAAAGTAAGGGGCAATTGATAGAGAGCCGTAGGAATGGGACCATGCGCACTGAATTATAGTGTTTCCTTTAAAAAATATGTATATATGGAAACCCAGTTTTCATATACAGAATATACTTTAAATGCTAATTTAACACCAGCAATATTAACTGGGTGGGTAAACAGAACTGGCAAGAGACAGTTGCAGATAGTAGTGACCATTCTGGGAAATTGACACTTGTTCCCCAAAATTCTGGAACAGGTTCAATCTTCAACTCAAAAGGCTACTCGACTGCCCCTTGTAGTGACTGCTTGTAATTTTCTTGTGTCAGTCAACTGATGTTGGTACTGCATTACTGTCTCTAACATGAGTTAGACATAATATGTACATATGACAATAATATTTAAACTGGATTCTACAGAAACACAACATAGTGTTACAAAAATATTTTTTGAAGAGATAAAAATAACAAAGGAACTAATGAGAGCCTGTCTTTATTTGTGAGGCTGACCACGAGGTCTTGACTGCCATTATGGTGCATTATGGTGCTAACCTTACTTTGACCGATGAATGAATAGCACATGATGGGCAGATCAGTTATTTCCATGAGTATTAAGACTCACTCACTACACTGACTTGACTCAAACAAAGATGGAGGAGTAGGTTTGTGTAAATAGAGCAGAAATTCTTATTCCAGCTTTTCTATAAGAGAAAGCTGTCAGCACCAAGATTGCCACTGTAATTCACTGTGAGACCTTGAGTGTCATTTAACTATTTGCACAAAATATATACTTATACAATCAAATATATTTCAGTCTGTACTTGGGAAGAGCTCGCTGTGTAAAGACACTATATAAAATTATGGTTGTTTCTTTGTTACCCACCTGGGGCCTCATGTATAACGCCGTGCGTAGAACTCACACTATAACATGGCATAAGCACAAAAGCGGGAATGTGCGTACGCACAGAAAAATCCAGATGCAGGAATCTGTACGTGCGCAAATTTCCACGTTCTTCCACTACATAAATCCCTATCAGCGTGAAAAGTAACGCACGCGCCTTCTGTCCTGCCCCAACTCCTCCCAGAATTACGCCTCTTTGAATATGCAAATCAATATAAATAGCCTTCTGTGAAATGACAATGGGAAAAGCACAGGGGAAAATATAAGAATTTCAGCGAATACCAAGTGGAGGCAAAGGAAAAACGTACTATTTGTTGGTTTAAACAGTGGTATAATCAACAAAAGGAAGTTGATCGAGTGACAGAGTGTTGGAGAAACTCGAAGGCTCAAGTTCACAAAGTCGCACAGTGCCCGAAATAAAAAAAGTCACATATCAAAGTCGCCGTGAAAAGGCGAGTCGTAGCCCACCGTCTGAGTGTCATATGAAAGCTTATTAGGGTACAGACAAAAAAAAATAGGCACACAGTGGGAAAAAAGCACGAAATGTCAACTTTAATCTCGAAATTTCCACTTTAATCACGTAGTTTATTTTGCCATTAAAGTAGAACATTATAAACTTCATCTTAAAATCGTTTAATTTACTAGTTTCTCAAATCCCATTGTAACTAAAGTAGGACATTAAATGCTTTGTTCTGTATTTGATCTTCTAAGTGCTCTATGTGTGTGAATCACTACCTGCTTCTTAAACGGGCTTTCTCTTTCTCCGACAGGACACATAATCCATTACATTTGTGATATTACAGCTCTCTGAATAATTAAAATACTGAGATGTATACGTGATATCTTTTCATGATGATAGGAATGAAAGCATGTTATTAAACACGGGAACACGGTGGCACAGTGCTTGTTCATGTCTCACGCAAGAGGCTTGCTGCGCCATGCGTGACCTTCAATGAAATAATTTATCACAGCAGTACTGTCTCTTTCAAACGTACTAACCTCCAATTCCTGTCCTTACTTTTCTTCCTCCAAAAACCCAATCGCCACACAATCAGCTATGTAATAGACGTGAAGCCATTTGTAAGCTGAAAACGCCGATTCTTCAAAACTTTTAAGGAACATTGAAATATCTTCGTAGTACATGTTTAATTATTCTATCCGTCTATCCTTCCAGTGTCGCGTCAGCACCAGCAACAATACAACACAATGCAGGAACAATCCCTGAACTAGCTAGTGCAGTGGCACCATGTCCTCATATCTTTAATTATTAACAATAAAGATTATTTAAATGAAGTTAAAGTTTTATCTGTATAATATAATCAACATATTTTACTGCATTTCATCTTAAAAATGATATCATCATCATATGTAAATACGCACTTTATAAAGTGGCGCAGGTTGTGCAATATTATAACTGTAGTGCAAGTTTACAGTGAGGTGATTGTACTTATAAGTACAAACAGTTCTACAAGGAGCACTTGATGGACTGATTGAGTGCGTTTATAGTTCTTGTTGTGAAACTTTTTCTAAACCGCGAAGTCCGTACAGTGAAGTCTCTGAAGCGTTTTACCGTGGCTCAGGCAGCGTCTGCTTCATGCTGTGTTCGGATAATTCTCTTTCCGATCAGCTGCTGCTGTGATTCCCCACTCAGATACAGTGATATAAATACTCCGAGTGGTACAGTGAGAGTAATATGGAAAAAGATGATATGCTGTGGCAACCCTTAACGGGAGAAGCTGAAAGAAGAAGAAGATACAGTGAGAGTTACAACGCTAAAGCAGTTATGGTATTTGGAATACTATGGCTATTCCCTGGACCATTATATTGCTGCAGGTTAATTACAATCAGATGCATTACACTAATAAACAATATGCAGTTAGTTTCAATGTATTTATAAAGCCGCGTCAGGAATGTGGATCTAAGAAAGGAAGGGTGATCACACAGGAACAGTAGCACTGCTTTGACGCTGGGTGCCGCCAGTCTGCAAAACCGAGCGGAGAAATTGCGTACGCCAAGGTAGGAGGTACCGTGGAAATGTGTGTGGCTTTATGCCAAGTTTAGGTTTTATACATTGCGATTTGAGCGTGAAAACGTTCGTACGCAACATTTCTGTGCATACGCACCGTTTATACATGAGGCCCCTGGTGTTGTGTAGAAAACAGAGCAGGATCTGCAATCTCACTACAGCCATGGAAGTTACACAGATCTTGTATATAGTTAACTGAAAAGAGAAAACCCGAAAGAAATCATTTAAACACTCAAACTTAAGGGATGTAAATCCGCTTCAGAAAGCAGAAAAATACCTCAAAATGTAATTCTTATATACTGTATATAAAAGCCAAATACCAGTGACTCACTCATCACGAAATCTCCTGAACCATGAGGATTTGGGACTTGAAATTTGGAATGTAGGTTACCCTTGGCCCATAGGTGCTTGCTAGGAAACTGTTTTAAAAAGTTTTGTGGTCCAAGCACAAAATTTCTTATAGTTTTTTAGAACCGTTTGTATGTCTGTCCGCTTTTCACGACAGAACTACTTAACGGATTTAGATTGGGTTTTTCTCTATAATTTGCTTGAACATTCTGTTGATTTTATGATTTTCTCATCGCGCTAAGTATCATAGTTCACTTGCAGTACCGATTTATTAGCGTGAATCTGAGAGAGACTCATCGGGCTGTGGGGGGCGGGGCCCTCCTCACTCACGCGTTTGCCTCGAGGCGTAACCTTAACTCCACTTAGTTAGTGAACGAGAGAACTACTTAACGGATTTAGATCTTTTTTTCTATAATTTGCTTGAACATTCCGGTTGATTTTACAACTTCTCTCATTGCGCTAAGAATCATAGTTTGCTTGCAGGTGCGATATATTTGTGCTAATCCAAGACAGAGGCTGCGGGCCGAGGGAAGGAGGAAGAGTGATGTCAGGAGTAGAGAGCTGAGCCAGGCCCTCCTCACTGTTCTGTTTCACTAATATGCGGGCGAAGCTGTGGCAGATGGCTAGTACTGTAATAAAGATTAATGGTAATAAGTAGGCGCATTCCAATCTCTTTTTCTGTATAATATATACAGTAATAAAGAAGGCTTTGATAGCTATATCTTGTATTTAACCTAAAACTGACAACACCCACAGTCCAGAAAATTCATACTGTGTAAAGCCACCCACCCCATCAGTGTGTCCCATCAAATATTAACTGAGCTTCTAGATGATTCAGAAACACTGGGGCATATTGGCATGGTGTGAACTCAGAGGTGACTAAGCCCCACTGAGAATGGAGCACTTTGGAAATTTATAAGGAGCTCTCTAAAATTTTTAAACTTTTTAAAAACTCATAACATAGCATTCTCAAAGCCAATAAGTCGAATTTACAGCCTTATCCCAGTAGCCCTGAACACAACACAGGAGACAGTCCTGGGCCAGACATGTGGACAACTCAAACAAAGGCCCACATTTACAATCACATTGGAGCTAATTTAATTGTGAATTAAATACGACTAATGTAACTAATCCAACCTGAATGTCAGTGGTGTGGCAAGAGTTCAACATGAACACTGGGAGAACATGCAAATTTCTTATAGACAACAAAAAAGTGCAAGATTCAAACAGAGATCTGTAAAGGAGCAGTGGTAACTTCTCAATGGTCTTAGTACCCTCATTTAATTCATGTGTAAATGCCTTCTTACTTACACTAGCTGTGTTCACCCCATAAGTTGTTCTCCAGGGATGTAAATTCAGTCAGAGGTATATCGACGTTATGGTTGGTCAAGCCCAAGGCGGACTGCTTCAGCTCATGAGATTAGATGGCTGTCTTTTCTATTGCATTAGCTATCCAGATTCTGATGTCTGTAATGTAGAACAATCCCAAACTGTCACATTTTCTTTATCGTATTTTAAACTTCAGAGGTTCACCAAGTGCTATGTCTGTCATTGATGGCTTACCCTTTACTTGAACAGTGTGACTTTGTACAGTATGTTGGATTGTGCTTACATTCACCCCTAAAACAGCCAGAGTTGTGCTCCCCAAATGCTGTGGCACACTGTACTTCAATCCCTGTTTATTTAGTTTAAGCCAAATCACTTTAGCACATATATTAGGAAATTTTCCTTCCCTGCTAAGTGGATATGATGGAAAACATTACATGGAAATGTAAAATATATATATATAATTAAAATCAGAACTGAATTTCTAAGAAATAGTTGTCAGAGTGAAATAGGATCCAAGACTGGTGAGGCACTTTGTAAAGTGATGTAAACGTCCTCCACTTAGCAGAAGGAACAACTTTTCCACCTACTGCATACTTGGTGATTATTTTCAGACTTGTTCAGATGGGCACTGTGGGCAGAGCCCTAAAATGAAGTGCTTCGCACCACTAAAGAGGCCGCTTCATTTAAAGAGAGTGTCCTTCTGTGCTGCAATAAATAAAGTGAACATCTGGCTTGCCCACCAGCCTGACAATGGAAATAGAACTATACAGAGTATGTAAACCTCATGTTTGATTTTCATTGCTGCATCCAACCATCTTCTTTCTTGTGTAGTTAGTAAATTAGTGAAATTTGTATATTAGACTAAAACAGGAGGGATAGCAGATGGTGGGGAAGCAACAAAATATTCAAAAAGATCTGGACATTACTCTGGAACTCGGAAAACACTTGGAAAATGCATTATAATGTCAAAAATGTACAAAGTGCTACAAGAGGGCAAAAGGAATGTCAAATATAAGTATAAGATTGGAGACACTCTCATACACCCTCTAAAAAGAATTTAGGGTTTACATTAAAACTACATTCATATTGTCTAAGCAAAGTGCAACAGCAATTAAAAGGCAAATAAAATGTTAGGTTATATCATAAAAACTGCTGAATATGGGCTTCCTCGCAGTAAGGAGACCTGGGTTTGCTTCCCAGGTCCTCCCTGCGTGGGTTTCCTCCAGGTGCTCTGGTTTCCTCCCACAGTCCAAAGACATGCAGGTTAGGTGCATTGGTGATCCTATATTGTCCCTAATGTGTGCTTGGTGTGTGGGTGTGTGTGTGTGTGTGCCCTGCGGTGGGCTTCAGCAGACCCTTGTGACCCTGTGTTAGGATATAGGGCAATGACTGACTGTTGAATATAAATTGGGGGACGTTAGACTTATAATAAGTAATGCTCTAGTCATGCGACATCTTGAGGATTGTGTGCAGCTCTGATCAACACACTACAAGACAGACATAGCAGGTGCATCCCAAAACTTAAGGATATGTCATACTCAGACAGACTCAGATAATTAAACCTGTTTAGTCAAGAGCAGACGATACAATGTAAGGACCTAATCCTGGTCTTCAGAATCCTCAAAGCCATCAATAAAATAAAGTAGATCCAGAAGAATTCTTTTGATTAAATGGTGAATAACATTAATGAGGACACAAGTGAATTAAGGGGAAGTGTACTTAGGACTGAAACCAGGAAGCACTTCTTAATGCAAAGACTTGTGGGAATCTGGAACAAACTAAAGAGTTATGAAGTTGAAGCAGAGACACTGACAACCTTAAAGGAGTATCTGGGTGAGATATTAGCACAACTTATCTATGAGCTAAACAAACAGGCATGATGGACTGAATGGTCTTCTCTTGTTTGTGAAATTTCTTATGTTCTTATGATTGTTCTACTAGGGCTAGAATATCTATTCTAAAAATATGCAGGTCAGGTCAAGTTGGGGAGCATGCACTGGTACAGTGCGTTACCACACCCAACATGCAGCAAAACAGCTCAGGATCCCAGTTGGCAAACAGGGGCAGAAACACAGTCCAGTACCGGGAAATGACCAACAATCTGCCACAGCCAGGTGTTACATGAGGGTCCCCATGGCCTGGTCCAGCCACTCGGGTTCTTAACAATGAGGATCCTGTGAGCCAAATCACCCTCGGGGAAACTCGTCACATGGCCATAGTGCCATAACTGACGGTCCCTCACAATGCAGGTAATGTGCCTCATTCAGGACTCCATGAGCAACCGTTCATTCGACACAAAGTCAAACCAACGGTACCCAAAGATTCTCTGAAGGGACACAGTACCAAAGGAGTTCAGCCTTCGTCTCAGGTCACTGGATAGCGTCCATGTCTCACAACCATATAGCAAAATGTTAAACTGCATTCAGCCCTGCAAGTGGTCCTTCAGCTGCAGGTAAAACTTTAGTGTTGGTGGCAGGATTGGCACTCCAGCCACAGTAAAAATTTCACACAGCTCCGAAACGGCAGACAGGACTCATTTCTGCTCTGTGCGGGAGTAGCTCTGCTGCAGCTGCCCATGGGAAGGCTGCTAGTATTATGCAGGGGATGGAGGAAAGCCCTCAGGAGCCCAATCCCAAGAGGAGTTGAAAGCACTGGAGAGTCAATGGGATCAGGCCTGTGGGGGATCAGAACTGGTGTGGTGCTGAGGAGTCACCTGCAGCCCAGCAGCATTCAGGCCCCAATATGAATTGGCCCATCCAGGAAGGTGTGTAGAACGTCTTGCAAAGATACACACGCTGGGAAAATTCTGACATTCAGTAATCTTTCCCTTATCCTTGTCTCTTTGGAATGCTCACCGCTTTACTTAATTCCACAATTAAGGGTACTTTTTTGATATGTGTTTTGTCAGCAGGTTTACAGGTGATCCCTATTAATGGTGTTATAGAAAACAAATAGCGATTGACTGATTGAAAAATGCTTCCATCATATCTCTTAATATTTCTGATTAATGTTGCAATTTTGTCAAATTTTGCATCATTGGACTCTGTGTGTTTCACAAGTTCCTCTTAAGCAGCTCATTCAGGGGTTTGTCCCGGTGATCTGTAAACAAAACCTGTTTTCCTCATCTGCCTAAAGCAGTGTTTCCCAACCTCGGTCCTGGGGGCACACTGTGGCTGCAGGTTTTTGTTCCAACCAGCTTCTGTTTTTAATGGGACTCCTGGGCTAATTAAGTGATGTGTTACTTCCCAAGTTCTGTGTTTTGGAAACAATCTAGAAATTAGAAAAAAAATTAAAATGTACCAAGCAGTTATATGGGAATAATGTATTTTTTTCTTTTTAACAATATTTTCATCTTGATTTTCATTCTACTTTTCTAGGTATTCTAATTGTTTAATTAATCCATTATTTACTAATTAGTGGGTCTGATGCTAAAGTACTTGCAACCTTTGATTATTCAGTGTTGTTTGCCAGCGTGTCTGCTCTGCTCATTTTTAATTGTCACTAATAAGATACAACGATGGGGAAAAACTGAACCGAGAAAGGGCAAAATATAATGAAATCAACAAAAGAGAGTTAAGCATTTAAATCTATAGCAAAAGCAGAAATATTTCTAAATGTCTTATAAATGTAAAAATCATGCTGTTCTGCTTTTCTGAACGTAGAATAAGAGAAAAATAATCCCAGCTAATTAAATGAGATCAGTGCTATCAGGTATTGTCACTGATTAGGAATCTGGTTGGAACAAAAACCTGCAGCCACAGTGGGCCCCCAGGACCGAGTTTGAGAACCCCTGGCCTACAGCATTCATCTAACAGCTTCTGAAAATACTTTCCAGTTTCATTACCTATAAACTGCATGCACTGTTCAGTTCATTCTAAGGGCACAGTTGCCTTTTATAAGAAGCCTACTAAGCAGTGACATTTAAAAACTCAACAGCGACTGAACTGCTGGAGGTATCATGTCATAATCAAGTTTATTTAGCTTTAAGGCTTTAATGTACACAGCAGGGGGGTCTCTGACATTAAATAATTGCTTGGATCCCCTCTAGTACAATACGAAGAACAACAATTTATATATAGTATAGTCCAAAATCAAACAAGGAATACCTCAATGGGATTTAAAAGGTCTTGTTGTTTGACAGTCACCCAGCTTTGACTCTCACATAAATGAGAAATAACTCCCCCAAAAACCTTTTAAGAAAAAAAGGGAAGAAATCTTGGGAAAGGCAATTCAGAGAGAGACCCAAACACCCCCCCAACACCAATTCCAGGTAGGTCAGGTATACAATGGGGTAAATACAACCACAGTGCACCACAGAAAACCTGGATATGGAGATTTTCTGCCATTCTTCTCTGTAAATCCTTTCAAGCTCTGTCAGGTTGCATGGGCCTGTCGGCAGACAGACATTTTCAGGTCTCTCTAGAGATGTTCGGTTGGGTTCAAGTCTAAGCTCTGAATGGGCCACTCAGGAACATTGCCAGAGTTGTCCCCGAGTCACTCCTGTGTTGTCTTTGCCTTGTGCTTAGGGTCAATGTCCTGTTAGCCCAGTCTGAGGTCCTGAGTACTGTGCAGCAGGATATCTCTGATTTTTATTCTGTTCAGTCTACTCTCAACACAGTTCAGTCTCTCACTCCCTGCCTCTGGAAAACAACCCTAAAGCATGATGCTGCCATCATCATGCTTTGCAGTGACTCATTTACTCCAGACATAACACTAATCTGGTTATACCAGAGCAGAGATCGTTGTTTCTCAGAAGTCAAGAATCCTATAAGTGTCTTTTTGCAAACTCTGAGTAGGCTTCCATGTGTCTTTCACTAAAAAGAGGCTTCTGTCTGGCCGTTGTGTCATTAAGCCTAGAATGGTAGGGTGTGGCAGTGATGCTTGTCCTTCTGTGAGTTTCTCCCATTTCCATATAGATTCTCTGGAACTCCCACAATAGTTAATTTGAGCTGGGGAGCTAGCATTAGCTAGCTTATAAGACTTATAGCTGTTCTAAACGTATTCCATTTAAGAACTATGGAGGCTACTGTGCTCATGGGAAGCCCTGTCTCTAAGCTCTGCAGAAATTCCTTTGACCTCATGACTTTTTGCTCTGATACACATTGTCAACTACGGGACCTTCCATAGACAGGTGTGTGACTTTTCTAATCAGGTCCAATGAACTGAACTGATCTAAGGTGGGCTCCAAACAGATGTAGGAACATCTTGTTGATGATCAATAGAATAGGATGCACTTGAGTCATATTTTAAGTGTCATAGCAAAGTGTCTGAATACTTAAATCAATGTGATATTTCAGTTTTTCATTTTTAATATAGTTGCAAACATTTCTAAAGTCCTGTTTTGCTTGATGGGGAGAAAAATAAATGTAAATGATTTTAGTATAAAACTGCAAATAACTGAAAGTGAAAAAGTGAAGGGGTCTGAATACTTTCTGAAAATAAATGAAAATATGTTTAGAATTTTTAATAAAAATAAAAACATCAGCAGGTTTAGTTGTTCATCTCTTTGTAGACTCATTTATCATGCTATCAATAAACTTCACCTGGAGTTCAGCAGAGATACTTCCAACTCAGTAATGGTAGAAGGTCTGACAAATGAATGATTCGTCAATAACAAGATTTCGTCCAGGTTTTAATCTCCCTATTAAGTGTGTCAACAAAATGCAAACACCTGAGAAGTAAGCTGTAACATTTTTTTTTATTTTCAATCTCCTGTCCATGAGATGTTTCAAGTAGAGTTTCTGTTGAGCAGCACTTTTCAGTTTCAGGTTTTTGAATTATGCCTAGGAAATGCAAAGAAGGCTCATCATACCTGACATAATGACCTCATGTGTCCGCCATATTATTTGGTCTTAGTGTTTGCTGCTGAACATGCCCGTTGGGCTCAGTCACAATTTCACATGTCACTTATAGCATGAACATCTTCCTTGTGCCCTTGAGATCCAGTGAATGGCAGCTTTGAAAGTTACCCAATATTTTTGTTATACTGTAGCACACACATTGAGAAGTGGCACTAGATTTACTGTTTGAGCAAAATCACCACCTCCATATAGGAAAACATCTCTGAAAAAACAGCAAATATTTTTTTCATATATTTGATTCATTTTGGAGCCTTGAGCTACACCACAGGTTAGCCAAGCAATGTGCTTCTTCCTACTAAGAGAAGCTGGCCTGAGTTCAAAATAACAGTCACCTGTGTCCTAAACATTTCTTGATCCAAAGTCAGCTATCTCATTAGATTCTGATACATGGTCAAGCTTCGCTGACACGTTCCTTCATACTTTTTGTGATCGCCAGTTCTTGAATAATTTACAGTATAGGATGCTATTATAGTATCAACACTGTACCCCTGAAATGCATATAGTGAGTTCAGTAATGGAAGGATGTAAGATGGATAACAGTTATTTAAAAGAGAAAAGGCACCAACAGGAATTACTGAATAGTTTGATATCTTTGGAAGAATATGTGTTCCAAAAATTCTTAATTATATAATAGACAAAGAAATCTTGCCTGATGTTGTAATTTTCATTTGCTGTTTTATATTTGTAAATCGGAAAAGGCTACTGAACTTTCCCTAAATGAAGGATTCTATTGAAGAACAAACTGAGTGAAGTGACTTCAAAATCAAATGGGAAGCATGATGGTATTGCTGCCTCATAGTTCCATGAAACTTGGACTGAGGTCTCAGTCAGGTCACCAGCTGTGTGGTGTCTGCACATTTTATTTTCTGTACAGTTTATGTGGTTTTTCTTCCTGTACTCCTATATACTCCTCAGTCATCAAAAAATGTGGTACTCTCAGTTATAACATTTATCTTTGTAGTGTATATTCATGCATGCATAGTGTAACTATGTGCTATAATTTCACAATAAAAGTGTAGTTACAAAGGTAAAAAAACCTATTTGAATTTCCTCAGTACTGTATAATTAAAAATATAGGCAGTGTTTCTTTAATTCAAATTTGACTAGCAATTTTTGATTTGTTATTCCACAATCCACCATTATTGAAGTTGTGTGGTGGGTTTACATGTCAAGCTTCAACCCAAGTGTAAAATTATTTCTGTAAAATAGCTGAGAACGAGAGGTCCATCAGAACAACATTCCATGTATTTTTATACTGAAGTCACCTCATCTTTGCCCAAGAAGGGTTCAAAGAATAAATTAACAAAGGGGCAAGACAATAAAAGTTGCACCAATAGTAAAATTAGCATTAAGTCACATCCATTTTCTCTGAAGAATTTAAGCCAAGCCACTTGTTGATCCAGCCCTGGAGTTCACTTCCAGTCCTAGCCATATTCATGCTATACAACTTTAGGGCCTTTAACTCGCTGTAGCCAATGAAGGAGTTGTATCCCTGAGCTTCTTCACATTTATTGGGCCTGCTCCCTATAGTTATTTCAGCATAGCTAAACCACAAGTGCTAAATTGAAACTTAAACACTCTAGTTTATTTCACACAGACAATTTTGTTGTGTAGGTCACCTAATTTGGCTAACTGTATGACACATGTTTTGATTGCTGCCACCTGCTGGGCAGGAGGAGCTTTCTGTGGTGGTATTGATGATTTTATAGTTTTTGAACCCATTTATTCCATAACTGGGTCACAAGGAGACATAGCCTGATAATTTCAGAAATCAACTCTGAATGGGACTCCAGTGTTACTCAGCCACATAGGGCCTGTTTGGAGCTGCTATTCATCCCAATGTGCATGCCTTTGGAATACAAATTAGAGGAAGAAAAACCCAAAAAGATGAGTGAAAAAAATGGAAGCTCCATACAGACAGTGACTGCAGATGTGAAGCAACAGAACTAACCACTGTGCCACCCTAGCACAGATATGACAAAAGACTGCAAAAACACAAATAAAGTAGCAGCCTTATTGGTCTACTGGAAGCTCTTTATTATTTTGTGCAATTCCTTTCCTAAAATATTATGCTACAATTACTCAAAAACTGCAAAAAACAACAAGCAGAACTGAGCGAGGAAGTGAGCTGAGATGGCAGAAGTTCAGCCAAGGGCTCCCAGTTTTTAATATACCCTGATCAGAAATGCTATAGTGTATACTGAATGGCTGTGCTGTGCAGCCCACCTACAGTATGTTACTCATAAGGGGGCCTCAGCAGTGGCTGACAAGTTTTATTTTATAAAAATACAAGTTGGCTATGCACGTCATTACCGAGCTATAAGGTCTCACTGAACGCCCTGCAAACCTGTGAATAAGAACTCAGTGTTATCTGAACCACGTAGCAAATTGCACATTTGGGGAATTCTGCTCAAAATGGCAAAATCTGGATGCGTTAAACCTTAACAGCTTTTCTGGCTTTGTGCTTGCAGATGAGGAGGCTGGCGTCTGCTGGCTGACTCACAATCATCAGCTGTCAGCTCACCAATATTTTTGGAGGCCGGGAACTTCCAGATTAAGATATTTATGCACATTTGTGTAATTTTAGCTTTTAATTTTTTTTTTCTTTAGTTGGAGTTTAAAAGCTGAACCTTCATCAAAATTACTGACTTTAAAATCTTTTTATTATTATTATTATTATTATCATTATTGGGGCGGCACGGTGGCGCAGTGGGTAGCGCTGCTGCCTCGCATTTGGGAGATCTGGGGACCTGGGTTCGCTTCCCGGGTCCTCCCTGTGTGGAGTTTGCATGTTCTCCCCGTGTCTGTGTGGGTTTCCTCTGGGTGCTCCGGTTTCCTCCCACAGTCCAAAGACATGCAGGTTAGGTGGATTGATGATTCTAAATTGGCCCTTAGTGTGTGCTTGGTGTGTGGGTGTGTTTGTGTGAGTCCTGCGGTGGGTTGGCACCCTGCCCGGGATTGGCTCCTGCCTTGTGCCCTGTGTTGGCTGGGATTGGCTCCAGCAGACCCCCGTGACCCTGTGTTCGGATTCAGCAGGTTGGAAAATGGATGGATGGATTATTATTATTATTATTATTATTAGTAGTAGTAGTAGTAGTAGTAGTAGTATACTGGACAATAAAGATTTTACTTCCTGAACACTTTTTGGGTTTATTTAGCAGATTTTGGCCTGTTGTTCACAGAAACCATCAGTCTCATGGAGCTATGAGGCAGAAATTTTTGTGGACAAATTTGTTAGTACTCATACAGCTCAATGAAAAAGTGTCATATGCTACCTGAAAAGTGAATAAATAAAAAGAAATTGCCCCCTGTATAAATATATGTCTTTGATATGTCATCTAGTAAAGGAAAGCAAATGTGAGCACAGATCAAGTATTGTATATTGTTCAAAGATATTCTAAAATGGTCTGGACATGCTCTAGCTCTGTTGTACCTCTAGAAAAGATCATAAACAATTTTATTTGAGTGCTTTTTCAAACTGGCTGTTTTCTGTAATTAGTATCACACTTGTCCCCAGTAAAGCAATTGGGCCTTCAGCCTATTTAAATGGAGAAAAGTAGTCACTGTGCTGTTTGGAGTCATTGTGTGTCCCACACTAAATACAGACCAGAGAAATCAAAGGAGAGAGTTGTCTGAGGAGATTGGAAAGAAAATTACAGACAAGCATGTTAAAGGCAAAGGCTAGAAGACCATCTTTAAGCAGCTTGATGTTCATGTGACAACAGCTGCAAATATTATTAAGAGGTTAAGGTGAATGGTGCAGTAGCCAGCCTTCCTGAACATGGCCACAAGAGGAAAATCAACCCCAGAATGGCAGATGGAAGGCCAATGACAACATCCAAAGAGATGCAAGCTGAACTCCAAGGTTAAGGTCCAGTAGTGTCTGACTGCACAATGGAAGGAGACCCAGGAGGACTCCACTGTTGAAAGAAAAACATAAAAAAACAGATTGGAATTTGATCAAATTCATATTGACAAGCCACAACAGCTCTGGGAGAATGCTCTCCACATATGTGACATTTGGGAGAAAGTATGGAGAAGAACAGAAAACCAGAGATGCAATGACTCTTAGGCAAGACTGCAGGTAAAAGAGGAAGGGAAAAGCCAGGGTGCCATAGCCACAGAAAACTTGAATATGGCAGGTGAAGGCATCAAATTGAGATTTCTTTTTTTTTCTTTAACATATATGTTATGTTTAAAAACCATATATCCAGCAAAGAGACCATGCACTGACCATGGCTTCTCATCCAACCTGGCTGTCATTGAATAGTAATTTTGTCAGCGACACCAGGAGACAGAGAGAGCGAAAGAGTGAGGCAGGGAAGAAGAGAGAGAGAGAGAGAAGGGGTGATGATCACAAGTGAGTAAATGACTTCAGATTTCTGGGATTTCAGCCCCAGCATTAACTGATACAGCAGTCGTCTGAGATAGCACCAACAGCTCACTTATTCAGACTTATTGTGACTCAGAGGAGAATGGCTTGGATAAACCTATTACAAAATGTGTTACCTTTTATACTTACTCTCTACATATTACCATCCTTAATCTGACTTGTGCCAATGAAAGGATTTTATTTCAGAGCCCATTTAAGGTACTTTACAGCATAAAAAACATGACATACACAAAAATAGAACAAGGTATAAATAAATCCATCCATCCATCCTCTTCCGCTTATCCAAGGTCGGGTCGCGGGGGCAGCAGCTTGAGCAGAGATTCCTCTCTCCATAAATAAATCAAATAAATGAAATAAGAACGTCAAAGTGGAATTAAAAACGTACTCAAATAAAAAAGCCTTACGTCTTGATTTGAACATGTCTGAACACAGCCTAGTGGTGATCAGGAGTGAATTACAAAGCGTAAGAGCATAACAGCTGATGGCACAGTATCAGCAGTTTGTATAGAAATGTAAGTTAGTTATGTCTCTGTTACTAAGCAATCACTCTTGTTTTTGTTTCTTTTTAATTTGCTCAAATAAAGGCAAGGGAAGTAAAGTTTACTTAACTTACGAAAGCTGTGTTAAGTTTCTTGTACTTACAGTAAATAAATATAACCTTCTCTTTAAAATAACATAGTGTAATATTGCATTATTTTTTTGTACAGCAGGAGCTCATTTAATGTGAAACCATGTAAGTTTATATGGAAATATGAATAAGTTAGTGATGCACTTTTATTATATACACTCAGTGAGTAAATTATTACGAACACTATACTCATACTGGGTAAGGCCTCCTTTTGTTAACAAAACAGTCTCAGCTTTGATTCCACAAGATGTTGAAAACACTCCTTTGAGATTCTGGTCGATGGGGCAGGCAGGCAGTATGGTGTAGTGGTTAAGACTTTGGACCTCAAACCCTGAGGTTATACGTTTAAATCCCAAAACTGACATTGTGTGACCTGAGCAAGTCACTTGAACTGCCTGTGTTCCAATTGGAAAACCAAAAGAAATGGAACCAACTGTATCATAAATGTTGTAGTTCACCTTGGACAAAGGTGTCAGCCAAATAAATAAATGCTGACATGATTATATTATGCCTTTTCTGGAGATTTGTTGCCTGTACATTCATGCTGCAAATCTCCTGTACTACCACATCCCAAAGATGCTCTATTGGATTCAGATCCAGTGAATAGGAAGGCCACTAAAGAATACTGAACTCATCGTCATGTTCCTAAAACCAGCTTGAGATAACTTTTGTTTTGTGATGTGTTAGATTATCAGGCTGGAATAGCCATTAGAAAAGTATTAAATTCTGGCCATGAAGGGATGAATATTATCAGAAACAAAATTCAGATAGACTGACATTTAAGCAATGCTTAAATGCACAGCTGTGAAACTGCTCTGCTACGGGTAACCAATGATTTGCTTATGGCAGCAGACTCTGGACAAACCAGCATATTAATTATGTTAGACCTCAGTGCAGCATTTGACACTGTCAGACATGACATCCTACTGTCCAGAATGGAGAACATGCTGGGTATCTCTGGCACTGCCCTCCAGTGGTTCAAGTCCTATCTCAATGATAGGCAAGAGTTTGATAGTCTTGGCAACAGCAGATCCAGCTCAGCGCCAGTCACACAAGGAGTCCCTCAAGGCTCTGTCCTTGGTCCTCTGCTTTTCGGTATTTACATGCTTCCCCTTGGCCATATTATCCGTAGCTATGGACTGTTTTATAATTTTTATGCAGATGATACTCAACTCTACTTCAATGTTAAAAGTGGAACTTCATCAGAGCTTTCTCAGCTCACAACCTGCCTTAGTGAAATTAAAACCTGGATGGAGCAAAACTCTTTAAAATTAAATTGCAACAAAACTGAACTCCTGCAAATTGGGACTAAAATGCAACTTAATAAAATGAGCTCCTTCCCAGTCTGTCTTGGCGGTGATCTCATCAGACCTGCCTCTAACTGTAAAAAATCTTGGTGTCATTTTTGATTCCTCCCTCTCTTATTCCGCCCACATAAATCACATTAAGAAACTTTCTTACTTTCACCTCCGTAACATATCCCGTGTTCGCTCCTTCCTCTCCTTCTCTAATGCTTAGAAACTTGTCCATGCTTTTATCACATCCCGCATAAATTATTGTAATTCCCTAATGGCAGGTGCCCCTTCTAATCTTATGTCACAGCTCCAGCTTATTCAAAACTCAGCTGCAAGAGTCCTTACTCGAACCAGCAGCAGCGAGCACATAACACCCATCCTGCTCCGTCTCCACTGGCTCCCTGTGTCTTACAGAATCGAATATAAAATCCTACTAATAACCTACAAAGCCTTAAATAACCTCGCGCCAAACTACATCAGTGACCTTCTCTATCACTATGTGCCTGCCCGCCCACTAAGGTCCTCTGAGTCTGGCAATCTTGTTGTACCCCACACTAATCTACACTCCATGGGTGCAGGGCCTTCAGCTGTATAGCGCCCAGACTCTGGAATGACCTACCAAAATTAATCAGGTCAGCTGACTCCATAAATTCTTTTAAAAAACAACTCAAAACTCATCTGTTCAGGAAGGCTTTTAGCTCCACTTGACTTTATTACCCTTCTCTCAGTTTACTTCTCTGTCAAGATGCCAACGTAACCTGTATGTGTGTGTGCGAGACCATCAATTATGTTGTCTGTTTTTTTTTTTCAGAATTCACTGTCTTAATCTTCTTTATTTATGTATCTGGTTTGTACAATGCTATATACTATATACTCTGCCGTTCTTTACTAAATTCTGTAAGTGCCTTGAGCATGGGAAAGGTGCTATATAAATAAAATGTATTATTATTATTATTAATGATTAATTGGTATTAGGTTTTCCAAGAAAACATTCTCCACACCATTACATCACCACTACCACCCTGTACAGTGGACACGGCAGGTTGGGTGCTTGGATTCATGCTGTTGGCACCAAATTCTGAACATACCATCTATGTGCCTCAGCAAAAATCAAGATTCATGTTTTCATGCTATGTTTTTCCAGTCTTCAGCTGTCCAGGTTTGGTGAGCCTGTGCCCACTGCAGCCTCAGCTTTCTGTTGTTAAGCGGACACAAGTGGAACTTGATGATGTCTTCTGCTATTGTAGCCCATACGCCTCAAGGTCTGACATGATGTGCATTCTGAGATGCTTTTCTGTACACAAGAGTTGTACACAGTGGATATCTGAGCTACCCTAGCTTTTCTGTCAGCTTGAACCAGTCTGACCATTCTCCTCTGACCTCATCAACAAGGAATTTCCATCAAAAGAACTGCTTCACACTCAATTGTTTTTATTTTTCACACCATTCTGAGTAAACTCTAAAGACTGGTTTGAGTGAAAATCCTTGGAGATCAGTAGTTACAGAAATATTCAAACCAGTGCATCCTGCACCAATAATCATGCCATGTTTGAAATCACTGAGATCACATTTTTTCCCCATTCTGGTATTTTATATGAAAATTAACTGATGCTCCTGGCCTGTATCTGCATGATTTTATAAATTGTGCTGTGGCCACATGATTGTTTGATTAGATAATTAAAAGAATACACAGGTGTATTGATGTTCCTAATAAATTCTTCAATGAATGTATATACTAGATAGATAGATAGATAGATAGATAGATAGATAGATAGATAGATAGATAGATAGATAGATAGATAGATAGATAGATAGATAGATAGATAAACTCCACAGTCAACACAATAAACAAGAAAATGCAAAATGAAATATTTCAGAACAACTGTGCCTTTAATTAAACACCATATTTTTAAAATTAACATTATTAACCCAACTTAAATCTGACTTCCAAAAGTTTCAAGCACTTTTTTACTCATCAGTTAATATTTAAGCAATTGAAAATAAACAAGATAGATGGAAAAAAGATAGAGAATAAAATTAGGAATTTTAAGCCCATCATATTTAAAAATATGCGATGAAATATTAGCAGCATGTTAAATTGTCCATGAAACCATTTACAAAATATTAATGTACTTAGGTGTGGACAGACCAATTATAATAGTCAGCTTTACTTGACGTTTATCATTTTTGCCAATTATAAAACTGACACTCTGTACCTAAGACAGGAAAGGAGGGTACCAACTAATGTCCTTGCACTGGGTGCCGACATCACTAAGGTTGTTGCTTCTGTCAACTGTGGATCTCTTGCTCATAAATTATTGAAGGGGGGCATCTTAGGATGGCTAGAGTAGGCCCATGACTGTGAATAAAGTTATGAATCTGAGGCACTGCTTAAAAGACATGCCATCTTGCCACGCTGAGCCAGGGTCAAGTAACTGATCTTGAGTCTTGATTGGCTGGATTTCAATACAATTAAAATTAAATTACATGGTGGTGTGTCTTACAATTAGATTCTCTGGCTACTAGATCCCTGGCTCTGATTCTCTAACTACAATATTTTGATTCCGATATTTTGGCATTGAAGATAGTACTGACTCCTGGTTTCAGATTATGCTTGATATTTGACTTAGGTTTCATCTTGTGGCCTCTATTTAAAAATCTCTGCTCAGACATCAAAACAGTACCTGCTCTAAGAGGTACATCTGGTGTAACAGATCCTATGGCTTCTTCTCAGTAATAGTATGTTTCATACTATAAGTTCTCAGCCTGCACAGAAATGACCTAGGGGATGGACAGGTGAGACCACTTGAATAAATAGCAATAAGGAGATTTAACAAGAAGTCAGCATATGGTAAGCTCTTATTAGCCCCTGACATTAACCTGAAAAGCAAGATAGTACAATGGTCTTATCTGAAAGCTGCAAGACTTAATTTACTTACTTGACCACATGTAGCCAGTCATTGGCACCTACCTATAATAAACAAAACAATGAATAAAAAGTAAACATTCATGAAAAATAAAGAACCAGGTTAAATGGTTAAGATGCAAAACACAGACAAAAAAGAGAGGAAAATCAAGGATTATAAATCATGAAGTTGGTCAGTGTTGGTCTACCTGGAAACATCAGCTATGTGATGCTCTTCTAGTCTTTCTCGATATTCTTTTAAAACAGACAACTGCTTGTGATATCACACACCAACACACACGTGCCAGAATGTCTGTGCTCTGCAACACTTGGGAGCACATTGGCCATCATGGTGGTGTCAAAATCAGCAAAACAAGATGGTAGAAAAAACAAAGACATAAATAATAAAAAAACACAAACTCTGAAAACATGTTTAATGGTTTGTGGTCATTGGCTCACACCCTTTGAGTTTTTATCGCTCCCTTTACATTAGTTTATTTTTTCAGAGTGGCAACATTTAGATCCTCAGAGTTGTTTTGTTTTAGACCTTTCTGCCACCAGAGTAACTAAAGAAATCAGTTTTACTGGTTGAAATTGAATTCAAAATAATTTGGTTAGTTTTTATAGAAATAGTCAATTTGTTGGGGGCCCTACTAACCACATTGACTTTCATTGTAAAAAAAATGTGTTTTCTATTTCAGAGTAGCATGAAAAAAAAACTATCAAACTGAAAGTTGCATGGGATTTTCTTTCCAGTCCTGCCAGCTGCACTGCAACTGTCATATTTCACTCGATTAAATGCTGAAGTCAAGCACAGCTCCATCCCATTTTTTAACTGTTGAACCCCTTTAATTCTTACCTAACTATTGTGACACCACTTACACCCTCAAGTAATATTGTTTTCCCAGAATTGACCTTTTTTATGTGATTTTCACAACGCTCCTTCAGCACACGTCACTTTTGTTCAGGCGATTCAGTCTGTCGGGCTCATCTCAGAGAGGAGTGGCACTGAGATATAAGCTTATTTTCAGTCAGCACAGAATGAATTACTGTCATATAACAAAAAAAAAAAAAAAAGACTTTAAATAAAATCAGATGATTGGCACAGAGTTACAGTGTTGTACAACAGAGAGGCAAAGCACTGAGTTCCTACCAATCTTTAAAAGCAGCTTGTCCACAAATCTCCCGTAAAGACGAGGCAATTTAAACTCTTGTGGTGAGCTGGGTTGGGTTCCATCTTTAAGATGCTCACAGTATGCATGGTGGCTGCCTGAGTGCTGTTGTTGTGTCACTTGGAGGCTGTGGCTGAATCCCACTATGTCTGACAGGCACTGCGCCATCTCCTTAATGTCTGGTTGCAATTGGCGTCACTTGTGTTTTTGGGATTTTGCACTTAGAAATTAACTTCAGGCTTTCTCGGAAGATGACAGAAAGATGCGAAGTGTTCAATTTACCCCATAAGTGTACTGTAGTTGATACACAGTTTCTGAGTACAATAAATGTCTCAGTACTGCTTAGCTAAAGAACAGCTAATCAAAAAATGAGCTTTTTGGCTCCAGAGCTTTGTAGCCATTGTTGTTATCTTGTACAGGAAAGATTGGCTTAAATAAGGCAGTATGGCTTAAAGAATATTGTCCAATCTTTCATATTTATACTGTATAATGAAGATAGGTTTTGGTCCCTAAGAAATTCCAGTGGGTGAGGTGTAGATCGTTTCTGAAGGGTGCTGCATAGCTGTGTGTGTGAAAAGTAAATAAGTTGCAAAACAGATGCGAAGGTCACCCCATCAGGTGCTGTCAGAGTACCCTCCGGTACCACGTGAGAATGAAGAAAAATAAGCAGGTTTGATGAATGGATAGACAAGGTGGAAGGTCGAGTTAAAAAGAAAGAAAAAAATTGTACTAAGGAGTGCCTTGTGTCCTATGCTGGCTGGGATTGGCTGTGTTAGGATATAGCGGGTTGGAAAATGACTGACTGACTATACTAATGGGTGAATACAATACATTTATATAATATGGATGTAGGGGGCATTCATTTTACCCTCGCACGCTTTCCTGGGTCTGCTGCAGCATGATGATGCCACCACCATGCTTCATGATGAAGATGGTGTGTTTTTGATATTTTGCAGTGATTAAACATGGCATTTAGTCTGATAAAAAAAAAAAGAGCTCAATTTCCTCATTTCCTTAGACCATAGAAGTTTCTTCTAGCTGAATTCGGAGTCTCCCATATACCTTCTCTTCGTTTTTTTTTTTGTTTGTTTTTGATGGTGGATTTCTCTCCTTCCATCTTCTATAAAGTTGTGATTGGTGAGGTACATGGACAACTGTTGTAGTCTGCACAGGCTCTCCAGTCTCAGCCCCTGTAGCTTGTAACTCTTTCAGAGTTCTCTGATGTCTCTTGGTGGCCTCCCTCACTAGTCTTCCACTCAGTTTATGTGGACTGCCTGCTTTAGGCAGAGTTATAGCTGTGCCAAACCTTTTCCACTTTTTGATGATTAATTTAGCTGGACTCCAAGGAACATTTAGTGACTTTGATATTTTCTTGTCTTCATCCCATGACTTGTGCTTATTGATCATCTTTTCACTGACTTGCTTGGAGTGTGCCTTTGTCTTCTCTGCGTAGGTCAGGCCATCATACTGACTCACCACGAGTTGGACCATCCATATGAGACGCATTTACACTACAATCAGTCAAAACCCCACACAGGTGATTTCCATTGTACTAATTTTGTAACTTCTGAAACCAATTGGCTGCACAAAGGGGATCACTGTGCGTATGTGCTCACTTTTTCTTAATATTTATAATTAATCCAAATCACTTTGCTAAGGTCTGTTTTTCTTTGACATTAAAAAGACTTTTTTTGTTGATTAATGTCAAAAAAATAAATTAAATGCACTGTGATTGAATGTTGTATAGCAATGAAATGTGACTTCCAAGGGTTGAATACTTTTTATAGGCAGTGTAAATAGTCCTGGCGTGGTACCTCAGCTGCAGCATCTTGAGGCTTACCAAATAAAACACAAACAAGAACACAGGAAAATACTCATAAATACAGAATTAACATAACAATAATAAGACTAACTGGGGCACAGCAAAATACAAATGAAAAGAACAAATGAACACATTTAAGAACAAAATACATCAGACTATACACTAAATAATTAAAAAGACAAAAAATATGAGGCAGGGATAAAACCCTAGCTACATTATAATAGATATGAGCGGTCCACACAACATTTTCCTCCACCTTAGTCCAAAAGTCCAGGAAGAAAAGAAAACAAGAAGGAAACATGAGAGGAGAGATGCCTTTGAAAACTGATATAGGGAGCTGAAAAGTAGATAAATGAATCATTCCAAAAACGGTCAGGGAAATGTAAGAAAGTTAACAAAGTTTTCTGACTTCCTCAGTGCACGGGTCCACAACAGGATCAACATGTGGAAGGGGTCCACTCAGCAGCCAGTTTACTCTGACTGCTTGTGATGCTGCACAAGCCACAGTCATACATGAGAATACTCAAGTTGAGAGAGATTTTAGGAACACAGTGCAAACATCTGACGTTATTTCATTTTGGTTTGATTTCCTTTAGTTTAATATAAACAGTGGTCTAAGCTTTGGAGTGGAGTTATAACTGGCCAGCAAGCAGTGAACAGAAATTTAGTTAGGATTAAAAACTAATTTTTTTTAATCTGTCATAATATAACAGGAAACTTCCTTTTAGTATTTCTTCATAGGTAATGTAGTAGTAGGGTGTTGCACCATGTTAACCATTATGAATGTAGTGAAAAGTCAAGCAAAATGACACCTTTTATTAGGTAGCCAATAAAAGGTGTCATTTTGCTTGACTTTTCAATACATTCATAGGTAATTTTAGCACTTGTTAAACTTTTAGCAATGACAAAAGACAATAAAAGTTAGAGGGAGGTTTTGTTATTTGGTAATGTATGTGTTGATGATAAACAATGAGCCGGGGCTACTATTTAATGACAAAAGGTTCTTCCAAGGGGGTTCAATTATGTAAAGGAGTAGTGAACACCATCCTTCCATCCATCTATTTTCAAACCTGCCTCTCCTGAGCAGGGTCACAGGCAGCTGAGGCCTGTCCCAGTAAACAGTTCCCAGGCAGGAACCATCCCTGGACTGGGAACCAATCCATCGCAGTGTGAACACCTTTAACTATAAAATCATCATTGCTTTTGAAGTAGCGGGTGAGTAAGGAACCAAAGAGCTGTGCTGGCCTGATTCACCTTACCAGTGAACTATGTTAACTTACTCTTTGTCATAATTGAAAAAATGTTTTACTGCAACTGGCTTCTGAGGTATGGTAAGGTAGGTAACACTCTCCAGTTTCATCCTGTTGTATTTTCTGCTTATTTTTAAGAGAACTATTCTTCAAAAATGAAAAATTATATTAATTAACATCATATCATATCAATAAAAATAAAACAAAACATCAGGATGATGTCAACACACAGCCTATATCTCAGCTGACGGTGTCAAGGTTGTTTGGTGTGTTGTGAGGTGTAAGTACAAAGTTACATTCCAAATGGTTGGGCTAAAGCAATGCTTATTTAGCCAAATCTGTACTAACGTCAGGACAAAAACATGCAACAAATTCTGCTTGACAGACCAATATACTTGTTCAAAAAAGAACAAATCATTTCTATAGATTTAATTAATGTATCAAAATGTCTTTGCATGTATTTAAAAGAGCAATACACACTCTATGCTAGTTTTTGGGCATTCTGTTGCATAGAGCATCTAGGAAGTATTGGGTTTGGTTTTATTATTTACTGCTGTAAACTGTCATGATCTACTGAAGTACACTTGCTCATCTATCCATGTACAGTATATTTGTATTTGTAAAATAGTGTTTGAAATAGAAGTTATTTTCAGTGCTACAGCTGGTGGTCCCCTTTCTTAAGGTTCCCCATTCATGTCAGTGGTGACTTTGTTAGTTTTTGAATTTTTTCTTTTACAAAATGTTTTTTCTTCCTCCTTTTTAGAGAAGTTATGAGGCAGATTTTGATTTATTCCCGGTGACACTGACATACTGGTAAGGTTCTGGACTAAGGGCTCATTGCTTAAAAAATTGTCAGTCAACAATGCCCTAAAGGGTGTAGACCATAAAAAACCTGACTTTTTATTATTTAGTAAGAATTTATTATTATTATTATTATTATTATTATTATTATTATTATTATTATTATTACTACTACGCAAAATAGTTTTACCTGCTGACAAAGTAGTGCCAGAACAGCAATCTCACCTTTAATGTCAGCAAAACCAATGGTTAACATGGTACAACACCCTAGTACTACATTACCTATGAAGAAATACTAAAAGGAAGTTTCCTGTAATATTATGACAAATTAAAAAAATTTAGTTTTTAATTTAATTTTAATTTCAGCAAAACCAAGGTGTTGGTCACACCACACCTCCATCTTTATCAAAAGGGACTACTGTATGTGGAAAAAGTGATCAGCTTTAAATTTCTTGGAATGGCCATTATTGATGAACTGAAGTGGTCACACCACACTTTTGCTCTTCACCAATACCTCTGCTTCCTGGGATGTCTAAGGAAATTCAAATTTCTTCACTTGTCCTCATAAACATATAGAGGTACACAGTAGCATCCATCCTCCCTGGTTACATCACATCCTGGTATGCCACCTGCTTGGCTCAAGACTGTAGAGTACTGCACATAGTGGTGAAGGCAGTACAGAATGTTACTGGCACCCAGCTACCATCTGCACAAAACAGATGCAACACTCCCTGCCTCAGAAAGGCAATAAATCTGCACAGTTGCTTTCCTCAATCCTTGTGCACGATGCAGAGCTACTGGCTCTTGCACAGCAGATTCAGGGACAGATTGTAAGATTCAATTATAATAAAAGATATTGTAAATAAAAAAAAAAAAAACAATGTGTATATACATATATATATATATATATATATATATATATATATATATATATTTATATATATATATATATATATGGTTGAAATAGTTTTACTGTCAAATAATGCAAAGAGTACGCGACACGTGTTTCACCCTAACTCTGGGCTCATCAGGCGTACACACTCACTGCATCCCCTCTCTGGAATCGAACCATGAATGTCAGAGGCGAAGCCCCTAACGCTGCGCTACGGCGTTTGGTTCATTCATTTGTGTAATTACCCCGATCTACATGCTGTCAAATGAACGAACCACATGCTGTAGTGCAGCGTTAGGGGCTTCGCCTCTGGCGCTGACGTTCAAGGTTCGATTCCGGAGAGGGGATGCATTGAGTGTGTACGCCTGATGAGCCCAGAATTAGGGCAAAACACGTGTTGCGTACTCTTTGCATTATTTGACAGTAAAACTATTTCAACCATTCTATGATCTGCTTCTCGCAACTGAAAGAGGGCACCATGGCGGATGTTAGCCGACTTGCTGACCAACCACAAGCGTTACCTGGTAGGTAACCACCCATACAATCAGATTGTGATTCAGACTACGAATGCCATGAATATATATATATATATATATATATATATACAGTGGTGTGAAAAACTATTTGCCCCCTTCCTGATTTCTTATTCTTTTGCATGTTTGTCACACAAAATGTTTCTGATCATCAAACACATTTAACCATTAGTCAAATATAACACAAGTAAACACAAAATGCAGTTTGTAAATGGTGGTTTTTATTATTTAGGGAGAAAAAAAATCCAAACCTACATGGCCCTGTGTGAAAAAGTAATTGCCCCCTTGTTAAAAAATAACCTAACTGTGGTGTATCACACCTGAGTTCAATTTCCGTAGCCACCCCCAGGCCTGATTACTGCCACACCTGTTTCAATCAAGAAATCACTTAAATAGGAGCTGCCTGACACAGAGAAGTAGACCAAAAGCACCTCAAAAGCTAGACATCGTGCCAAGATCCAAAGAAATTCAGGAACAAATGAGAACAGAAGTAATTGAGATCTGTCAGTCTGGTAAAGGTTATAAAGCCATTTTTAAAGCTTTGGGACTCCAGCGAACCACAGTGAGAGCCATTATCCACAAATGGCAAAAACATGGAACAGTGGTGAACCTTCCCAGGAGTGGCCGGCCGACCAAAATTACCCCAAGAGCGCAGAGACGACTCATCCGAGAGGTCACAAAAGACCCCAGGACAACGTCTAAAGAACTGCAGGCCTCACTTGCCTCAATTAAGGTCAGTGTTCACGACTCCACCATAAGAAAGAGACTGGGCAAAAATGGCCTGCATGGCAGATTTCCAAGACGCAAACCACTGTTAAGCAAAAAGAACATTAGGGCTCGTCTCAATTTTGCTAAGAAACATCTCAATGATTGCCAAGACTTTTGGGAAAATACCTTGTGGACTGATGAGACAAAAGTTGAACTTTTTGGAAGGCAAATGTCCCGTTACATCTGGCGTAAAAGGAACACAGCATTTCAGAAAAAGAACATCATACCAACAGTAAAATATGGTGGTGGTATTGTGATGGTCTGGGGTTGTTTTGCTGCTTCAGGACCTGGAAGGCTTGCTGTGATAGATGGAACCATGAATTCTACTGTCTACCAAAAAATCCTGAAGGAGAATGTCTGGCCATCTGTTCGTCAACTCAAGCTGAAGCGATCTTGGGTGCTGCAACAGGACAATGACCCAAAACACACCAGCAAATCCACCTCTGAATGGCTGAAGAAAAACAAAATGAAGACTTTGGAGTGGCCTAGTCAAAGTCCTGACCTGAATCCAATTGAGATGCTATGGCATGACCTTAAAAAGGCGGTTCATGCTAGAAAACCCTCAAATAAAGCTGAATTACAACAATTTTGCAAAGATGAGTGGGCCAAAATTCCTCCAGAGCGCTGTAAAAGACTCATTGCAAGTTATCGCAAACGCTTGATTGCAGTTATTGCCGCTAAGGGTGGCCCAACCAGTTATTAGGTTCAGGGGGCAATTACTTTTTCACACAGGGCCATGTAGGTTTGGATTTTTTTTTCTCCCTAAATAATAAAAACCACCATTTACAAACTGCATTTTGTGTTTACTTGTGTTATATTTGACTAATGGTTAAATGTGTTTGATGATCAGAAACATTTTGTGTGACAAACATGCAAAAGAATAAGAAATCAGGAAGGGGGCAAATAGTTTTTCACACCACTGTATATATATATATATATATATATATATAAATTGTAGCAAATATATAATATATAATTGTATATACTGTTTACATTTTGTGTGCTATGTATACTTTTTTGTGTGTGTATGGGATGGTATATTATTATTGTCATTGTTCTCAGGAGACACAAAAGTAAATATTTTGTTGTACTATATGCACAGTATGATACACTTAAAATACTAAAATCAATATTCCACAATTGAAAACAATCATCATTTCTAAAGATTCCAGAAAGAAAGCAAAGGATCTCTGGAATTAACTAAGCATAAAATGCAGACATCTTTAATCTTACAAATAAAGTCCTAATACTAGAACAAAAACAGAACAGTTAGCAGAATATGCCCTTAAACAAAAAAGGTGAAGAAGGAAAAAAAAACTGTACAGAAAGGCAGAAAACAAAACCCAAGACTGGAACCCCAGCAAATGATGACAGAAGAGTTGGGTTGCATCTGATGTTCACATGTGTGTACTAAAATTATTATTGGAGAGATATCTGCTTTGCAGTTAATGTAACAAACTTCACAAGGTCCCTTAAACTTTTAGCTTCATCTAGATGCATCACAACGTTCTTTTTAAAGATTTACTAACATAGTAAACAAACATAAAAGAAAGTGAGATTTTTCTTTTCTTTTTTCGTAACATCAAATAGACTGAATGAAGTTTTTAGCATTTAAATTGAAAAAAATGAAAACATTACTATTTGTTACATAACCACATAATGTAAAAAAGACCATCAAATTGAAAATAAAAAATCTAGTGGGCAATGATTAACAAGGTTTAAACAGCAGCTTTCGCTTTAATTTCCAAAAACCATTACTCATATTTACATTTCATAAATTCATAAATTCAAGATGGTCGTTCTATGGCCTTCATTCAAGATGGTGGCCCTCCAACCACAGCACACATTCAAAAGGGGTACCCTATAGCCTACATCCAACATGGTAGCTGCCTTTCAAATCTAGACTGTAGGAACAATATTGGACAGTGGAGCAGGTACATGATTGGTGTACAGGTAGCAAATACCGCTGAATACACTGTGCTAAATAGTTGCGAACAATGGTCAAAAGAGCTTGATATGTGGAGATATCACCTTACTTCTAGTAGGAGCATAAAGTATATGTGGGCCCTGGTAGGTAGTCCATTAGTATACTATATAATTTTGTGTCAACAGTGCAAAAAAGTTGAAAACAACAAACTCAACAGAAACAACTAAAACCACATCTGGTAACTATATTACTTGCATAACTTGAAAGAGTTTAGTCTCAATGGGCCACAAGTTACCAATTTCAGTGATAGGAGTAGGATGTTGGATTTGATGGCAGTGGAGTAAAATATAAGGCATACTGTAAATATAAATCTAGAACCAAAAAATGTGAGATTTTACAACATGGTATGGTAGAATAACCTCTTTCTTTAACAATCCTGGTCACTTGGGTAGCAAAAGACAAAAATAAATAAATAATTAAATAAAAACACACACCTTCTTGACTGTGTTGCTAAAAATGACACACAATGGGTTTTAAAACTCTTCTGAAACAGCAGAAAAAAATAACAGTGCAATTGTGTCACTTATTAACTGAAATCAAATACTTCCCTTTCAATTAGAAATGTGCAGATTATGCAAATTCATTGAGAGAATAAGAGCAAAATAATTAAGTTCCTTCACAAGGATCACATTCTCATTAGTCATGACTGTCTGTTTCATACTTGTGGATGTTGGCATGCCAGGTAGCATGGGGGCCATGGGAAGAGATAGGGTTTGGGTCACTTTGCCTTTTTACAAGTTTTATATATATATATATATATATATATATATTGTTCTTTATTTCGCCTTATACAATTTCTTGTATTAGGAATTTGTTAGTTTTCGCATACCCCTTAGGGTCAGAGTGCAGGGTCAGCCATTATACAGCGCCCCTGGAGCAATTGAAGGTCAAGGGCCTTGCTCAAGGGCCCAGCAGAGTAGGATCTCTTTTGGCAGTAACGGGGATTCGAACCGGCAACCTTTGGGATACCAGCGCAGATCCTTAGCCTTAGAGCTACCACTCCACCATAGACGTACATCTGTGCTAACACCACATACCCTAAGGGCAATGAGGTGTTAGAATTAAGCACTAAGTACATAATCGAGATACCTGCCATGACTCATGACACTCTTACTGAGCAGCAACTCCACGCCCAATGCAACCCCAGACAGCATCCAATCTGGAAACTACTGGTTGAATCAAGACCGCCCATGTTAGGAAATTTTAAAATATATCCTGTGTGGAAGAGTGCGGCGCCTTCTCCAGTTTTTGCTGCCTTTTAATTACAGGTTAGAGAAGCCTGGTTCCATGTGTCTCATCACTCCGGCACATTCCTCAATATACGTTTATTTCCGTTTTCAGGTATGTTGCTAGTTGTTAGATTCTTGCAGCTGTACTATACTGCTAATCAGCACTCCAAAAGTTGTATACCACAAATATCAGTTTACTTGATTGTTTCATTTCATAAAGCACAAGACATTACATTTTTGCCTCCGCACAATAAAAGTGGCTTCCATATGCTAGGTCAAATACCTTTTTTTATTAGTTTTTACAACTATTTGTGAAAATGTACTCAACATATTGGAAAAAACATGTTATAAGTTGTACAAAGCTCACGA
The DNA here is from genome assembly GCF_900747795.2 of Erpetoichthys calabaricus. NCBI lineage: Eukaryota > Metazoa > Chordata > Cladistia > Polypteriformes > Polypteridae > Erpetoichthys > Erpetoichthys calabaricus. The sequence goes on from NC_041403.2 coordinate 123,654,454, forward strand.
ACTACAGTAACTTAGCTAAAAACAGAAAATGTGGCACATTTCAGTGTAGCAGCCCATCATTGATATGAGGTGTGTTATGTTTTTTTTAACATTACATGTGTATCTTAAAGATATCATGGATGACAATGCACAGGTTAAAAAATGTGTAACCTTTGTAGGGTATATAGTGTTGTATTCCCTTTGCCCTGGTGGGCAGCTTTTCTGCTGAACACAATTGTAAATCTTCCCCAACTGCATGTTCTGTCTCTTCATAAGCTCATATGTGATAGCAGGAGTTTAGTAGCACATTGTTTGCAGATAGTATGAGAATGAGTAAAACAGCCAAGTTTTGTTTTGTATTGAATTTTTCATTTGCAAAATTCAATAAAAAAATATATATTTAGGTCAAACAGAAGCTGTAAAGAATTTATATTGCTTTAAATGTCTATTTTGCATATCTAATTGATTTTAAACTAGCCCTTTTAATTTTTTTCACAAATTTTGCAAAAAAAATATTGTTTATTTATGAATTATTCTGCTCCCAGGATGTACTATATTGTGGGAGTATTTTATTATGAAGCCTCTGTATGTGGATTAGGTGAACTGATTCACTCCTGTACAGTATAAGGGAGTTGGGAGGATGGCAAAAAATGTGCCTTGCTATTAACAGACATAGCAGTGGTGAACAATACGGGTCAGCCATGAAAGGATTGGCGGTGATGACAAAGAAGCAAGAAGAAAAAAATGTGGCAACGACAAAGAAGCAGGACCAAGAAATGGCAACATGATGTAGCCACCTTCATAATAATAAAATAAACAATCAATCAAGCTGGAAGAAGTTATACATTTTATTTTAATCTATACTGTAACTCCATTCTGCATCATTATTGACATCGCCACAGAACATGTGCATGGCATGTCAAGTATGGAGGCTGAACAGTAAAGATTGGCACTGCATATCCTAAGTAACTGAGTATTCTATGTAAATTAAAAAACATTGTGGGAGTTAGAGATTACTATTTACAAAGGTTTAGTGTAACTAAACTTTTTCCTGCCTTAAGACTTAGATTTTCTAAGTAATGATTTGCCATTGGTGAAGGAAAGACAGATTTCTTGGTTTCTGAAATTCAGTTTTTGACTATGTTTACCTCCCAGTCTCACCTTTTAATACTTTCCTGTCTCCTTCTGAGTTATGGGCATTGATCATCCTAGTCAAAAAATCACAGGTTTCCTTTAATCTTCCTAATTATAATGAGGCCTTTATCTTGACAACAAAATATATAATAAATAGTATAGGTTCTAATATGTCTGTTAAGATAAGGGGGATAAGTGAAAAGATAAGTGTGGTCTTAAATGTTATGGGCACTGGTGTCCTACTGTCCAAAGGTCATAAACAGTGCACAACCCTATTCCAGATGCTGAATAGCTTTACCCACCTAAAGAAAGGCCTCAAAATATTTTACTATGAATTTTACCAGATAACTTCTGACATTCTCCTGACTCCTAATGGAATATTTCATTACATTCTAAAGCTTGCTATTTATACAAATACATTAAATCTTTGTTGACATTCTTTACCCACATGTCTGCTTGTTTGATATTCTGCCAGTCAGATTCATTCATGGAGGCTGGTGACAGCTGCAAAGCTGCCCTGAGCTCTCACGATGATTTATCGCTGCTTGTCAGGACCCTGTAGTTATTTACAGTAATACATGCCTGAGCTGCTTGGAACTGGAGAGACAGAGGCCAACATTGCCTTGACTTCTATGAGCCAGGGAAAGGAAAAGCAAGGCAATCTGGTCATTTTAGCTTCATTGTGCTGAACCTTGTTACACAGTTGGGGAGTTAGTGGTGCCTATAGGGCTGTAAGAAACAGATTATTGAAACAAGAACACTATTTTTATTTTTAATATTTTCCCCTGCAGTATTAAGGATTGCTTGTGCTTTATGCTCAGTGTTTAGGGAATTGGCACTGGTTTGTATTGCACAGGACTAAATAAACATGTTGGATGAACGGATTGATTCATGGAGCTATCAAAATTAATAACTGAGCATGCATTTAATGCAAACTCTGTACACCTTTACCTTTTGCCACTGGACTATGCAAGCTGTTTCATGTTTTTTTATCAGTGCACTTTAACAAGGCAAACTGAAGCAGTTTTTGGGAAAACATGGATAAATACAAAACTTTCAGCCTTGAACACATGGAAACTGGTTTTATCAGCAAAGCAACATCTGACAGAATTCAATAATTATGAAACGGTGAAAGATATAATTCAGGACAGAGAATGTGACTCTTTGTAGATTATGGTTAGTGCTATTGTAATATGGCATGGTCAGGTACCTTAAATCCACATTTAGTCCTTAAAGGTGTTAAATACGTTTAAAATAAATAAAAAACATATATTTATGCACATGAACACCATGTTCAATTTTACAGAGCAAGAGAAGTGAGCTGCTGTGACTGAGGTTCGTACAGGATGCCGTGCAGCTGCAGAGACGAGAGTAGGATGGGGCAGAGGCAGAAGTCAAATTGTTAACATAGAACTTCTGCATTCTCGTGCAGTATGAGACAGTACTCAAGTTGCATGGAGAAGGATAAATAATATCATCAATACTGTATTAAATAAATAAAGAATTTTATTATTAACGAGTTGAATAAAAAAATATCCAACTAGCATTGTACCTTTTCTTATTTTATTTAATTTTTTTGGCAATGCAATCCATCTGACCTTGGCCCATCCAGTGTCCTGCACCGAAATGTACTTCCTTAATAATGAGACTAACTTTAGCACCTTTATGTTAGATAGAATACCCAATCACCCCTGGAGTCTTTTTTTTTTGTTTGTTTGTTTTTTTCTGTCCTCGCTGGCCATCTGACTTTAAATCAGGCTTATCTTAATGGACTTAATAAACAACTTCAAATTAGAATTCAACTGCTAATATATCTGTGTTATGTAAATGCATATTATTTCTTTATAAATTTCTTTTATATATATATATATAATGTATTTAGTTATATATAATTATCTATTTTTAACTTCTTTTATATTGTGTAAAGCACTTTGAACTACATTTCTCGAATGAAATGTGCTATAGAAATCAATGTTGTTGTTGTTGTTCCCTCAGCATGTAAGACTGTAGGTGTCTCACTACTTTGTCATCAAGAGTGGCTGTTGATTGAGTAAAAGAAAAAAAGAAGAAATATACAAGTTGAAATAACCGCTCTCAAGGTAAATTGAAACATTCAACTAATTTGTAGTTAAAGTCATATAGAATGCTTCTCTGTTTTAAGACACATAGGTTTGCAAATTTGTCAATGCCTTTCAAAGGGGGATGTTGAAATTTCAAAAATGTCTACTGCGTGCTGTAGTTGAGATATCTCAATGATGAAAATGGAACTACCTCAACAAATGTCTTTGAAGTCCCCTAAATTGTGCTGTAGGTGGTCCCAAAGCTGCAATATGCAAAATGTAACTACCAAAAGAACAGAAGTGAAGAAATACATGATTAAAATAAGACAATAATATAAGAGAAACACACATTTCATAACAAAATTTACAAAATGATGTTAAAAAAATTAAATAAAAAGAACGAACTGAAACCCAGGCTGTAGTATTATATCAATCTTATAATCTAGTTTAATTGTCATGGACCATTTTCTTTTTTCCAGTATTTCTCTCTTTCTGTGGATGGGAATTATTTAATGAAATTTGGCGTAGCAAGTGTAATCTTTCACAATTACACTGCCATCACAGCCCAACCAGTGCTATTTCTCTACAATTTTTGAAGCTGTACACCGCTAACCAATTGTTCTTAACCCACAGATGAACTCAATCTCATATCTCATAACTTTTTAGGGACACATATTATATTTAGTCTAGATATAATCATTTTCCCCTTTTACATTTAAAGCAGACCTTTGAAACAATGCTAAGGGAAAGCCATCAAACACAGCTACACTTTCATAAGTGAAGTGTCTTCATGTACTGTATATGTGTAGGTATGTACTGTATGTATAAATCTGAAATAGCTGTACATATTATCATGAAAATTGGAGGTTTCACTCAGAGATTGTTTAATTTTGAATATAGGCTATAACGCTTCTTGGTATACTGAGGGTTCTGCACTCCGTACATTTTATATCATCAGGTCTCTGTTGTTAAGCATTATCTCCTTCTTTTACAATGGCAGGGACACATTTTGAAACCCACTTGTTAAAGGTGGCTCAGAAAACAATCTGTAGTTATAATGCAGGTTCCTCTCTTCCTGCCGTATTATTGTAAGTACTTGTTTTTCAGCCATACATCTCCAGTGAAACTGTTTCTGTCACGGACCACCATATGTTGCTTGCTCAGACATGTATAAAGTGGAATTCAGAGCAATGTTTTGAAATAAAACCCAGGAAACCCTTGGAAACACAGCTAGTCACAAATAATGTCAATTCTAGTTAAACAGATAAGATCTTGTGGATTGTGAAGTTCACTCATATGTCACCAGCTTGCTATTTAGATTTTTAAAGTAGAAAATATAGGCCTATAATATAGAACAACAAACCAAGCACCTCCACCTAAGGAAAAACATTCTGAAATATTGGTTTAGTAAATTACAGCTTGGTTTTAAGTTAAATCACTGTACTGGCATCGAATTAAATTTAGAGCAGATTTTCAAATATACAGTATATAAAATAATAAATGGTCCAGCACCCCCTTATCTTAATAGACATATTAGTACCTTTACTATTTGTCATATATTGTGAGCTCAAGACAAAAGCCTTATTATAATTAGAAAGATAAAATGTAACCAATAATTTTTTGACCAGAAAAATCACTTAGCTATAAGGCACCAAATTTGAAATGATCTGCTTCCCAATATTAAAGACATCCCATTGGTCTTTGCATTTAAAACGAGGCTGAAGACTTGTAATGTTAACAAGCACATGACTGTTAGAGCTGCTTCTGAGGTTTGTTCTGATTTCTCTCTTTGTCTTTTTCCAATTTCTTGCTCTTCTCACTGTCTGTCTTGGAGCAGATGATTTGTCACATACTGTATCATGGACTTACTGTATATTCACACATTTAACATTCAAATGAAACTGTTATTTCCCACTTGAAATGACCATTTTCGAAATGCACCAGACATGGAACAGTCGAAACTTGGAGTTTTAACCACCGAGTATATATATATATACGTAAAGTGCACATTTTTGTATATAATGCATTATGTTTCTCTGTTTAGGGTTTAATATTTTATGTTGTATATATATTATCGTTTTCTTCTTACCAGATATGTAGTTATTAAGTAGCATGTTAGTATCATACGTGATAAACCACTTAAAAGGAATGAACTGACAGAAAGTTGAGAGGCAATAGTAGAAGTCCCAGCTCCAATCCACCACACATACATCTTCAAAGGAGAGAAAAAAATGTAACCCTATGCAACATGGACGAACTGGTCAGATTTGTGAAAAAAAACTAATACTCATGAAAGGTACAGTCAGAAGTTGGAAGAAAAGTGTGCATAGCACAAAATGCTCTGTTTGCTGACGCTCCAATATCAAGTTTTGCTAGTTTCTCAGTAACTCAAATATGGAAGCACTACAAATTTTACAACAGATGCATGGTGGTCAAGCAACGTGTGTCATGGAAGCTGAGATGCAACTCTAATCCACCATATAACATGCCACAATCTTGTGTAAGAATTACATGACTGTTTCCTTGAGAAAATTGCTGGCTCACCATGTGTATGCTGTAACATCCGGATTGTTCACATTATTTTTGACTTTGTTTTGCAAATGTGCTACACACAACTTTCTTTCAGCCATACATTCTTTTGAGAATGTATGAGTAACCAAATGTAACGTGTAATGTGTATATTCTGATATCTTACAAACACATCAGCCAGTATTAGAGCTTAATGACTGTATCTTAGAATACATTTATCTAAATAGAATGACAATATCCTCTGTATGTCTTTTGAATTTTCCAGCATTGTTTAATTCCATTTATTTGTCTAGCATGCTAACGGCCTCATTTCAACCCTCAGATTGCATCCTTACTGTCTGTTTGTTCAACAATAATGAAAAAACATACTGATTTTCACAACATTTTGCACGTAGGTTGTTGTTGGTCCAACTTAAAATAAAGGCTGTAAGATGTTTCAACAATTTAATTTTGGGTTGTAATGGGGGGTGGGCACAAGTCAAAAACTGTGCATTTTTCTAACTCGGCAGAGTCATTGTTAAGGAGATTTTGAATATAGAACAGATGTGAACCAACTTAATATCCAGTCTTCATGGCATTTCAAAAATTTCATTGGGAAGGGGGACAACAATATATGCATCATTCCAAAAATGCTGAGTGGGTGTTCATGAAATTTTACATTCCTATTACATTGAAGCCAACTTAAGATAAGGTATTATGGAGTTTCGAAAGTTTCATCAGGAATAGTTGTTGAATAAGTGAAACAACACTTAAACCATTAGCCTTGCCCAGCTTATATGCTGTATCAACAATTCAGTTATTCAACAGACCATCCAGTTTATTAATCTTATTAATGTAAAATATATTTGTGAAATCACAGTAAAGAAGGAAATATAAATAATAATAATAATAATAATAATAATAATACATTTTATTTATATAGCGCCTTTCCCATGCTCAAGGCGCTTACAGAATATAATAAAGAACGGCAGTGTATACAGTATAAAGCATTTTACAAACCAGAAAAATAAATAAAGAAGATTAAGACAGTGAATTCTGGAAAAAAAAAAACAGACAACATAATTGGTGGTCTAGCACACACACACAGGTTACATGAGCATCTTGACAGAGAGGTAAACTGAGAGAAGGGTGCTACAGGGTGGAGTGGTGGCTCTGAGGCTAAGGATCTGCGCTGGTATCCTGAAGGTTGCCGGTTCGAATCCCCGTCACTGCCAAAAGAGATCCTACTCTGCTGGGCTCTCTTGAGCAAGACCCTTAACCTGTAATTGCTCCAGGGCGCTGTACAATGGCTGACCCTGTGCTCTAACCCCAAGGGGTATGCGAAAACTAACAAATTTCTAATACGAAAAATCGTATAAGACGAAATAAAGAACAAAAAAAAAGTCAAGTAGAGCTAAAAGCTTTCCTGAACAGATGAGTTTTGAGTTGTTTTTTAAAAGAATTCGTGGAGTCAGCTGACCTGATTAATTTCGGTAGGTCATTCCAGAGTCTGGGCGCTATACAGCTGAAGGCCCATGGTGTGTAGATTAGTGTGGGGTACATCAAGATTGCCAGAATCAGAGGACCTTAGTGGGCAGGCAGGTACATAGTGATGGAGAAGGTCACTGATGTAGTTTGGCGCGAGGTTATTTAAGGCTTTGTAGGTTTATTAGTAGGATTTTATATTCGACTAGCCAACCCGCGGCGTACCATACGCCGCATAATCAGGCCGCTTTTTAAATGATTTTTAAGCACAGGGAAAAAATTAACATTTGAAAAATCCGGAGGAGAGGGGAAGGACGCCCATTACGCCCCATCCGTCATGCTAGTCTGCTGATTTCTCGTTCAGTAACCTGTGAGTAGTGATGGGCGGAGTGAAGCCTCACGAAGCATCAACACGTTTGAAGCAATTGTGTCGGAAATCGTATCGAAGCTTCGAAGCATTTGACACTCACCTCTCTCGTGACACCTCCTGGCCATTTTCATTAACGTTACAGAAACTTATGATACACTTCAATGACGTCTGTTAAAAGTCGTATTGCTTTTATTTTTTCGTAGCTACAGACTGACAATGAAGAGAAGGGTTCGTCAGCAGCTTCTAGTGTGTGACGTCTAAAAAATATAAATATAACTAACGCCGACAGGCAGAATGCACTATACGATAGCAAGAGTTAAACAAATAAGACGCCTCACCTCATGCATTCCCGGCTCTTTCAATTAGTATTTACTTTTGCACTGTATCATTATAATCGCTCCTGTTATTAGTATTATAATTAACCCTGATCTTTTCTTGAGATCACATTTAATAGCCTTAAATGTTTTCTTTGCTCTGTCTTAATTAAAACGGAGTAGACAGAAAATAAAGGTTTATCCCTGTACTTTGCCATGATATAGGTAAGCACATTTGAGAAAGAAAATGTGAAATCCTTAAATCACAGATGTTATTATTCGATCAAGTATTAAAATCTGCAGTGCTTCGAAAGCTTGACACAGTGTCGAAACCTGAGTATCGAGCGGCCCATCACTACCTGTGAGTCATGTAGAGCTTTCATTGTTGTTTGCGGTTCTGGCCGCTTTTCGCGTACTGAGTTGTTCAGGAGTCACAGTTGAGAAATAGTTTTTTTTAATGTCTTTTAAGCACAGGGGAAAAAATGAACATGTGGCCCGGTGCATTCTTTAACTGCCTTGTGGCGCTGTAGTAGTACGGCTGCTTTGCAGTAAGGAGACAGTGGAAGATTGTGGGTTCGCTTCCCGGTTCCTCCCTGTGTGGATAGCAAATTATCCACGACAAACAAACTGTTTTACACGCTGCAAACCAATCCGCGCCACTTTTTCAATGTTTTTTAAGCAGAGGAAAAAAATGAACATTTGCAATATCCGTAACGCTGCTTTCAGTAAGTACAATGCACACGCGTTTAATTTGTCAGCCACTTTTTGCCGGCTGTCTTTTCTGGTTTGGGCCACTTTTGCAGTGTTACCTCTTGTGTATATCCATCCATCCATCCATCCATTTTCCAACCCGCTGAATCCGAACACAGGGTCACGGGGGTCTGCTGGAGCCAATCCCAGCCAACACAGGGCACAAGGCAGGAACCAATCCCGGGCAGGGTGCCAACCCACCACAGGACACACACAAACACACCCCACACACCAAGCACACACTAGGGCCAATTTAGAATCGCCAATCCACCTAACCTGCATGTCTTTGGACTGTGGGAGGAAACCGGAGTGCCCGGAGGAAACCCACGCAGACACGGGGAGAACATGCAAACTCCACGCAGGGAGGACCCGGGAAGCGAACCCGGGTCCCCAGGTCTCCCAACTGCGAGGCAGCAGCGCTACCCACTGCGCCACCGTGCCGCCCTCTTGTGTATATTATATCTTGAAATCCTTCGAGTTGCTAATTAACTAACTAACACCCACCCACTCAGCTTGTGTGAAAAAAATGCGCCCGTTCTTTCATCATTTTGGTGCAGCAATATACATTGTGTTTCCACTCAGCGCGGAGGCGTGCATTCATCTTGGATTATTACATCCTGCTAGACTAATCTGCTACACGGCTGCGTTTGAAAAAACCGACTTATCCCGGATGAGTTTCACCGGCATTAATGATTAGGAATCTGGTTGGAACAAAACCCTGCATCCACAGGGGTTCACCAGGACCGAGTTTGGGAAACACTGCTGAACACAGACGAAACCGACTCAGGTGAGGAGTTGGGGCGGGCAAAGTGGTTGCAGCTATTGATTATTCAGTGTTGTTTGCCTGGGTGTCTGATCTGCTCAACAGGATCATAAATAAAAGGAAAACAATGTGAAGGCAATGTCACAGGTGATCCTGTGGTATAGCAGGTCCACAGCTCCCCTTCAAAAGCCCATTTTTAAATAAATAATCATTGCACTCACAGTGTAGCGAGGGGCGTGGAAGTGTGGCTGAAATGGTTTCCAGGTAGACTCGTGCTTCAGGCATTTCTCCCCTGTGCAATGTGTGAGGAGAGAGAGAGAAAGCCAGTACGTTAGAGTGAGCGAGAGCAGGTTCGAAGGCAATGTGTTCCTGTGGTATAGCGGGTCCATAGCTCCCCTTCAAAAGGCCATTTTTAATCAGGCGACTGACAGTAGTGGAGTCAGGCACAGAGAAGGTCAGCTGCAGAGAGAACGTCTCGACTGTTGCAGGGCCTGAAGCAGGTGAGACGCTAATGAAAAAGAGGCACAGGGCTTATTGGTTTTTAAAGACTGCTTCCTTCATTGTGTTTCAACTTCAGTTTTAAAGGATTGCGCGGCTCTCTCTCTCACGCTGCCTGTGTGTGTGCGTCTGTCTCCCTGTGGCGTTGCCTCTGTGTGTGTGCGTGGCTCTCTCTCGCGCGCTGCCTGTGTGTGCCTCTGTCTCTCTCTGGCGCTGCCTTTGTGTGTGCTTCTGTCTCTCTGGCGCTGCCTCTGTGTGTGCTTCTGTCTCTCTGGCGCTGCCTCTGTGTGTGCCTCTGTCTCTCTGGCACTGCCTGTGTGTGCGCGGCTCTCTCTCTCGCGCTGCCTCTGTGTGAACCAAGGTTTCACTGAGGTTGACTAATGAAAAGTCAACGTGGCTCAGAGCTGCAAGTGGACTGTGGCACAGACAAACAGAAATGACGGCATGTTTTCCGAGGCGTCGCGTCCGAGTTGATAGGCGTGGCTCTGTGATTTTTTCGTCGTATCCAATGGTCTAAGAGTTGGTGGGCGTGGCTCCTTCCTGCGTGCGCCATTGGCGTCTTACTTGTCGGCGGTTTAGTGAATCCACGCCCCTTCCGGCGTGCTTTCCATGGGTGGCTACTTGTCTCCCGGCTTAGTGAATTATATATATAGATTCTGTAAGACACAGGGAGCCAGTGAAGACGGAGCAGGATGGGTGTGATGTGCTCACTGCTGCTGGTTCGAGTAAGGACTCTTGCAGCTGAGTTTTGAATAAGCTGGAGCTGTGATATAAGATTAGAAGGGGCACCTGTAGTTCCCACACAGGAAGTAGTTACTGCAATGATAGAATCCAATCATACAAAAGGAAAGCAAATCCATGAGAACAGGGAAACAGATGTCAATGGGACACCAAGCAAATGATAGAAGTGTCAACATTTCAAAAACACAAATATTTGCTTTCTTACCTTAACCATTATACAAATACACCAAGGCAACACTGGGTACTTCAGCTAGTTTAGAATAGACAGCAATAAATAAATAAGTGAAATTTATAACTGAAGCTCTGAATTTATGATGTCTCATTCCAGTATTACAGTAATCTGATGAAAACAGGCCATTCTGCCCAAAAAGCTCATCAATCGTATACATATGGATCGTGGACTATCTTACAGACAGACCTCAGTATGTGCGTCTCGGGAACTGCAGGTCTGACATTGTGGTCAGCAGCACAGGAGAGCTTTCTCCGGTCCTGTTCAGCCTATATACATCGGACATCCAATACAACTTGGAGTCCTGCCACGTGCAAAAGTTCGCTGACGACACTGCTATCGGGGGCTGCATCAGGAGTGGGCAGGAGGAGGAGTATAGGTACCTAATCAAAGACTTTGTTAAATGGTGCGACTCAAACCACCTACACCTGAACACCAGCAAAACCAAGGAGCTGGTGGTGGATTTTAGGAGGACCAGGCCCCTCATGGACCCCGTGATCATCAGAGGTGACTGTGTGCAGAGGGTGCAGACCTATAAATACCTGGGAGTGCAGCTGGATGATAATTTGGACTGGACTGCCAATACTGATGCTCTGTACAAAAGAGAACAGAGCCGACTATACTTCCTTGGAAGGCTGGCGTCCTTCAACATCTGCAATAAGATGCTGCAGATGTTCTATCAGACGGTTGTGGCGAGCGCCCTCTTCTACGCAGTGGTGTGCTGGGGATGCAGTATAAAGAAGAAGGATGCCTCATGCCTGGACAAACTGGTGAGGAAGGCAAGCTCAATTTTATGCATGGAGCTGGACAGTTTGACATCTGTGGCAGAGCGATAGGTGCTGAGCAGGCTCCTGTCAATCATGGAGAATCCACTGCATCCACTGAACAGTATCATCTCCAGACAGATGAGCAGCTTCAGCTTATCTATCTATCTATCTATCTATCTATCTATCTATCTATCTATCTATCTATCTATCTATCTATCTATCTATCTATCTATCTATCTATCTATCTATCTATCTATCTATCTATCTATCTATCTATCTATCTATCTATCTATCTATCTATCTATCTATCTATCTATCTATCTATCTATCTATATGTGTAATTTCTTTCATCAAAGTGAGTTTTGAAGGTCCCTACCTTGCGGTCCTTAGGAATTTCTTCATTGTGTAGTAATCTCCGAAAAATATACTTGAATTTCTTTTAAATGTATATACCAAACATCTTAAGCAATTACCTAGTGTCCTCAAAAAAAACAAAACACAAATTTTTCTCTAATTCTATGTCTGCTTGTCTTCACTCTTCTTTCTGTTACAGTATATAAAACATGGCGGTGCAGTGGCACAGCTCTGGGAATTCAGTTTGAAGTACTGCCTTGTCACTCTCTGTGTCAAGTTGACATGCTCCGACTATGTAAATATGGAAATTTCTCCAGGTATTACTGCTTCTGTTTTCCTCCAGCATTTTAAAGATGATTATAAAATTGACTGACATTTCTGAATTGGCCATTTATAAATGACTGAGTGTGCATGTTTGAGGAACTTTATTTCTCCTAAGCTGGAGAGGTACAAATTGATATACGATTGTTAGAAGTCAATTTCCACCCATCAGCTTTGTTTTTCACATATCCATTGCAGCTGGCCTTTCATGAAGTTATCAGGCCACATCCAGAGCCAATCAAGTCTCAGACGAACTTGGCACTGCTAATCAAATAAAATAATATTAAATCAAGTGGTTCAGAAGACAATTAAAAGAGCTCATTCTACTCTTGGCTTTGTATATTCTTCGTACAGGCAGACACTGTCTTTTTGTTCTCATGTTTAAATTTTATGAGGTCATTTTACGTGCCCCATGTAGAGATTTCTATCTTTATTTTGTTTAGAAACATTTGTTCGGACCAGACCAGAACACAAAGAAATGTTTGTATGGTGCACCTCAGCAACACCTGCACTGTGTGAACTATGCACAGCACAATTTGCTACACAGAAATGGCCCTGGGCGACACAACATTTTCTTTAAACAATCCAGATCTACAAACACTCAGACTCAAAATGAATGTCATTCATTTACTAGCGATGTTCAGTCTTAACGTCTGATGACCTGCAAAGACCAAAAATAACACAAACAACAACAATGATGATGATGCCAATAATAATAATCCTCAAACTGTAGCACAGAAGAGACAGACATGGCAAAATAAAATTACTATAGGACTGTAGCTCTTGAGTAAATTGTTAAAACCTGATTTATCCCAAACTATGATCGTCTCCCAAATGGACATACATTAAAACTTGTGTCAAAACTTAGCAAATATCTTCCTTTGTTGCTCACCACCGTTTGTGAGACTTGCTCTGAGCACACTAAAGCAGTTGAGCATTTTTTTGGATAGGTAGATTGCATTATTTGCATACACATGCATACAGTAAATAGGAGTTGTTGGTAAAGATTCATAATTAAAGATAATCATTATATTCTCAGTTTCACTGAATGTTGTCATATGCTAAGTTTTCAACTTATTTTATTAATTTAAACAACATGTATATGTTATGTATATATTGTGGAAAGCAGCCCAGACACAGACAGGCGTACAGCGATGGTTCACCCAACACACGTTTATTATACATACTATTATTAACAGTGAAGCACACAACCCCCCAAAACTCCCCCAAAGTCCAGGCCTCTTTATAATGCCTCTTTCTCTTCAGGCCGCCTCCTTGCATCACCTCCCGACCTCTGTCCTTCTCCACTCCCGACTCAAGCCATCGAATGGAGGGAGGCAGCCCCTTTTATCCCCACCCGGATGTGCTCCAGGTGCCTCCCGATTATCTTCTGCTGGCACTCCCAAGTGTGGTGGAAGTACCGGCTGCGCACCCAGAAGCACTCCGGGTGTCCCTGGTCTTCTTACCCCCAGCACTTCCGGGTGTGGCAGAAGTGCTGAGGGCCAGGGCTCCACAGACATCAGGGTGTCCCCAGGCAGTGACCACGGGCCCCTATAGGGTTGAGCTTCCAAGCTCAGTTCCCGTGGTCCCGAAAGCAACCAGGGTGGTCGCCTCCTAGTGATCTGGAGGAGACATGAGTCCTCCTCTGGTCATCCTGGGGCATCCTGGCTGGGTACCACCCTCAGCCACTTGCCACAATACATATATACAGTATATATATATATATATATACAGTATATATATATATATATATATATATATATATATATATATATATATATATAGTGGAACTAACGAAAAAAAGAAGTTCCACAAAAATAAAGTTTTGGGGACCATTCCCGTATATTGTCCAAAAGACAAAATAAAGCAATGAAAAACGGTGTAAATGATCAAAAGTACTGGAATCGGTAACATTTGACACAGTTCATGAAACAAGATGGCATTTAAATACAGATGGGAAATGAGTACAGGAAATGGTTGGCAGGAAATGACGTTGAATTCAGGAGCTGGAAATGAAGTCATCTATGATGGCCGGGCATGATGTCAATGGCGGGCGCTGGAAGTGACGTCATGGCAGCCATTTTGGAACCCGGAAATGGATGGAGTTATTTTTCTTCAGTTTTTCTGTTGGGAGATCAAGATATTCAAGTAAGTACCACGTGACAACCCCTCATTTTGTGATGTTTCACTCACCTTTAGGCTTTTTGACTGCCTCCTAAGCATTTTCTTTTAGTATGGGGCTAATTATTTCCAATCTATCGCGTAATTGTGCAATATATTCAAGTATATTTGAGGTAGGAAGGACCTCCTCTTCCCAGCCTTCTTTTAACATGTCCAATAGCCCACGGGGTTGTCTTCCATATAATAATTCAAATGGAGAAAATACCTGTAGAGGCCTGTGGGACTTCCCGATAGGCAAACAATACAAGAGGGAGTAACTGATCCCAGTTTCTCCCATCCTCGCTAACTACTTTGCATAACATCTGTTTTAATATTTGATTAAATCGTTCCACCAACCCGTCTGTCTGGGGGTGATAGACCGATGTTTTCGGATGTTTTATCCTGAGTAATTAAGCCAATTCCCTGAACGTCTCTAAAGTGAAGGGAGTCCCTTGGTCCATCAGAACCTCTTTGGGGATCCCTACATGTGCGAATTTCCCTACTAATTCCCATGTAATGTTTTTTGAAGTAGCTGAGCACAGGGGAACAGCTTCTGGAAATCGATTGGCATAGTCTACTAGAACTAAAATATATTTATAGCCTTTTAATGAGGGTTCTAATGGTCCTACAAGGTCAATACCGACTCGTTCAAATGGTACATCAATAAGGGGAAGGGGAACAAGAGGAGCACGGTCCCTCCTAGGAATCTGACGAAGTTGGCATTCTGGACAAGAAGCACAAAATCGTTGGACCTCCTCATTTATCCCTGGCCAATAAAATCGAGAGCTTTATTCTCTCCAATGTTTTTTCAGAGCCTAAATGGGCTCCTAAAAGGTGAGCATGCACTAGTTCACATACTTGTCGCCGATAAGTACATGGTACTAGAAGCAATGCCCTCACTTCACCCCCATGTTCTGCCACTCGATACAAGAGTTAATTTGTAGACAATAGAGACAATATTGCATTCCTCGCAAATTTTAAGGAATCGTCGTTCCATTGTTCTCTTTTAAAATAAGATGGGGTAATTAGAAATCGGGCCGATAAATTTTGAATAGGGTCTTTACTGACCTCAATGGGAGGGGCTTCTGTATCAGTTCCCGCAGAGGACGATGGGACATCAACTCCCTCATACTGAGTACCTGTATGTGTCCTAGTGACTGTTGTACACGGCTTGGAGGCAGTCAAAGTAGAAGAACTCTCCATTATTAAGCCCAAATTCTTTTTAGGAACAGTTGCGATTTTTCCGCTGTTAATTTTTTCCCAATCTCTCCCTAATATGACTGGGACTGGGAGATCCAGTAGTACTGCCATGGTTAGTTTGGTCATGACGTGATCTACAGAAATCACGCAGCTAGCAGTCTTATAATAATGGAAACAGTGGGGAAGGCTGAAGTGTTTGTCCCTTTACGGATGGCAGGCTCGGGAACTTGTCGAGAGGGCTTAGGGGCTGCCCCACGTGCCTGTTGGGTACAGCGAGAGAACCGTTCCAATCGCCCTGATTTGATGACGTTTCTGCGACCTTGATCAAGGTGTCCCATGTTTTCGAAGTTTTGTTTCCGGATTTGCTGGGCGATATTTTCAGGCAGGGCATGAATAAAGGTCTCACACGCCAAAAGCTCGGCCATCTTGTGGGAGGTGTTAATATCAGGGCCTTAGCCAATGACACACCTTACTCCACGCCTTGAACGCCTGTGTTCTTAAAGGTCGTTCGGAATCAAATTGCCACTCCCTCCATTCTCTCGCCTGCTGTTCCAGAGAGATGCCGTAGCATTTGAAGACCTCTGTTTTCAGAACATCATAGTCTGCGGCCTGCTCCTCGGTTAAATCGCAGTAAGCCCTCTGTTCTATCTCCTTCAGGTAGGGGGCCAGTATGTACACCAATTCTGACCTCGGCCATGCATTCCGCTTCGTGGTTTGCTCAAAAACCAAAAAATAAGTCTCGATATTATCAACCTCAGTTAGGTACGTTAACTGGGTCGGTAGTGACCGAGCGGCCTCCGTCCGTACTGCGGCTTCAGCGCAAGCCTCAGACTCAGCTAGCTGTGTCCGAGTTTCGCCCATCTGCACCTTCAAAGTACGAAGCTCGCCCATAATTGTGGAAACTACAGTATTGAGGTCCTGTTTTTCCATCATCTTCAAAAAAATAAATCCTGCAGACTACGTCAATTGTGGAAATAACGAAAAAAAGAAGCTCCACAAAAATAAAGTTTTGGGGACCGTCCCCGTATATTGTCCAATGGACAAAAAGCAATGAAAAATGGTGTAAATGATCAAAAGTATTGGAATTGGTAACATTTGACAAAGTTCATGAAACAAGATGGCATTTAAATACAAATTGGAAATGAGTACAGGAAATGGTAGGCAGAAAATGATATTGAATTCAGGAGCCGGAAGTGAAGTCATCTGTGGTGGCCAGACGTGATGTCAATGGTGGGTGCCGGAATCATATATATATATATATATATATATATAATGTCACCATCATCAAAAAGCACACTTTTAACTCGTAGTTTCAACTATAGATCTCAAATTTCAGTTTTACCAATAAGTTAAATATATCTTAGTTTTCTTTAGAGAAACTTTAAAAGCAATAAATCAAAACTAGTAATACAACCCAATTCCAACTTATTTTCTGAAACAGCACCCACCTCAAGAGTGTATTTTTCCTGTAAACAGACATTGCTATAACTTGACATTCTCAAATTGTGAATACCAGGTCCTAAGTACTTCACTGTCCTCAGTCCTATCTCCAAGTCTCAATGCACAGGTCTGGCAGTGAGGATTCATCTCAAAGCAAGGGGTGTCATTTACAACTTGGCTCTGAACAGAACCCTTCACTTCGTAATACAGCGTTTCTCAACCTTTAAGTATTTGCGACCTGAGTTTTCATAACAGTTTTAATCGCGCCCCCCTAACGTTTTTTTGAAAGGAGCCCACTAATACCAATTTGTTCTTTTTTAATTAATGATATATCATAGATGCATATTTTATTATACCTACTTAACTTTTATCGACATTTATCTAACTCTATATTTATAGTTCTAGTATCAGAATGTTGTTAAAGTTAATTTGTTTTGGTTTCAATACATTTATTTTTCATATTTTCGATTCTTGTTTTCTTTTTTTCACATATTCGCACCCCCCTTTCTGTTACTTTGCGCCCCCCTAGGGAGGCCCGCCCCACAGTTTGAGAACCACTGTCTTAACACATATAGGCATAAATTCTTTCTCTGTCCAGAAATTTTCTGTACTTGCATGGCAGGCAATGATGCTGGAAATGCAGAAATAAACCACAGGCATAATACCAATGCATTACAGGGCACACTCACATCCACAATCATATCCAGTCATTCTGTGTAAATATAAAGTTTCCAGTTATCCTAACAGAAACATTGTTTCAATTGAGGAAGAAAGAGATAGAAAACATTCCAAAAAACTACACCGTAGGATCAAGCAGGCTATAAAACCGAATTACTTAAAACGACGTTTAAACCAAAGCAATGGCAAAATACATAATTCTAAACCAACGCATTTCAAAGAGCTCTGAACTTTCCTCAGGCTTAGAGTTTTGTACACTCTCCCTCTTAATTAAAAATAAATAAGCCATTTGAATCATAATATAAATATACATATGAAAAAGTTTGGGAACCCCTCTCAGCCTGCATAATAATTTACTCAACTTTCAACAAAAAAGATAACAGTGGTATGTCTTTCATTTCCTAGGAACATCTGAGTACTAAGGTGTTTTCCAAACAAAGATTTTTAGTGAAGCAGTATTTAGTTGTATGAAATTAAATCAAATGTGAAAAACTGGATGTACAAAAATTTGGGTCCCCTTGTCATTTTCCTGATTTGAATGCATGTAACTGCTCAATACTGATTACTTGCAACACCAAATTGGTTGGATTAGCTCGTTAAGCCTTGAACGTCATAGACAGGTGTGTCCATTCATGAGAAAAGGTATTTAAGGTGGTCAATTGCAAGTTGTGCTTCCCTTTGACTCTCCTCTGAAGAGTGACAGCATGGGATCCTCAAAGCAACTCTCAAAAGATCTGAAAACAAAGATTGTTCAGTATCATGGTTTAGGGGAAGGCTACAAAAGGCTATCTCAGAGGTTTAAACTGTCAGTTTCAACTGTAAGGAATGGAATCAGGAAATGGAAGGCCACAGGCGCAGTTGCTGTTAAACTCAGCAGGTCTGGCAGGCCGAGAAAAATACAGGAGCGGCATATGTGCAGGATTGTGAGAATGGTTACAGACAACCCACAGATCACCTCCAAAGACCTGCAAGAACATCTTGCTGTAGATGGTGTATCTGTACATCGTTCTACAATTCAGCTCAATTTGCACAAAGAACAGGGTGATGAGAAAGAAGCCCTTTCTGTACTCACGCCTCAAACAGAGTCGCTTGTAGTATGCAAATGTTCATTTAGACAAGCCAGATTCATTTTGGAACAAAGTACTTTGGACTGATGAGACAAAAATTGAGTTCTTTGGTCAAAACAAAAAGCTCTTTGCATGGCAGAAGAAGAACACCACATTCCAAGATAAACACCTGCTACCTACTGTCAAATTTGGTGGAGGTTCCATCATGCTGTGGGTCTGTGTGGCTAGTTCAGGGACTGGGGCCCTTGTTAAAGTCGAGGGTCTGATTAATTCAACCCAATATCAACAAATTCTTCAGGATAATGTTCAAGCATCAGTCACAAAGTTGAAGTTACGCAGGGGTTGGATATTCCAACAAGACAATGACCGAAAACACAGTTCGAAATCTACAAAGGCATTCATGCAGAGGGAGAAGTTCAGTGTTCTGGAATGGCCGTCACAGTCCCCTGACTTGAATATCATCGAAAATCTATGGGATGATTTTAAGCAGGCTGTCCATGCTCGGCAGCCATCAAATTTAACTGAACTGGAGAGAATTTATATGGAAGAATAGTGAGAAATACCTCCATCCAGAATCCAGACACTCATCAAAGGCTATAGGAGGCATCTAGAGGCTGTTATATTTGCAAAAGGAGGCTCAACTAAGTATTGATATAATATCTCTGTTGGGGTGCCCAAATTTATGCACCTGTCTAATTTTGTTATGATGCATATTGCATATATTCTGTTAATCCAATAAACTTAATGTCACTGCTGAAATCCTACTGTTTCCATAAGGCATGCCATATATTAAAAGGAAGTTGCTACTTTGAAAGCTCAGCCAATGATAAACAAAAATCCAAAGAATTAAGAGGGGTTCCCCCAACTTTTTCATATGACTGTAAAACAGCAACCAGAGTGCAATGGTAAGAAAAAGGAATGTACACAGTTCTGATAGGATTCTTACAATTGGAATATATTCTGCCTAAGAGAGGCAGAGGTCAAAAATCAAAATGAGCAGAAGATGCAAACATAAATACGGGGGCAAAGGTAAATACCAGAAATCAAAGAGAACCTTTCATTAGAGCCCAAAGCGCAATTAAAATATTAAGTCAAAACAACAAGCAGAAATTCAATACCAGAAATTCAAAAGAAGAGTTATAGATAGTCAGGAAAAAAAAAGGTTATTATTCATCTAGCTTGGACACCCCGGAATTAATAGGACAAAACTTTAAACTGTTACTCGTTTGATGTCACCAACGAGCACATCCCGGGAATTCTGAGATGAGTTTCCATGGCAACAGCCGGCATAATGCTTGCCGCCTGTGGCAAAAACAAAATGTCATCGTGGCAGAACATAAACAAAAATTCAACTTTGTCAGGAGGCACAAAACAAAAAAAAAAAAAAACACAGATTTGAATTCTCGGTGCTTCAAAACTCCATACTAGATACATAACACTTTTAAACAATCTTTGGAACGAACACAAAATCTGCAAACACCAATCAAGTTAAACAGTTTGTAACTGTCATGTTCTTTTATTTAAAATATTTACCTGATTAAGGTGAATATTTACATGATCAATTACTTTTTATTATATAATTGTAATTCATTGCAGTTTTCAGAGATCTGTTTTTACTTTGACATTAAAGAACCTTTTCCTACTGATCAGTGTCAGAAAAGCCAAATTAAATCACTAAAATGGGAGAACTTCCAAGGGGGTGAATACTTTCTATAGGCCCTGTATGTATAATTAGTACCAAAGCATCTTGGGTCAGGCGTTAGTGATAAGAGTTTGTAGTTGTGTCATATGAGCTGATGCCAAAAGTGCTGGGTGAAACAGTAAAGAGAAAAGAGAAGTAAAGAGAGCTACTGAGCTGTCCCCTGCCACTGAACTGGCTCAGATGGATGAAGCAGCCACTAGACAAACATGAAAGAACTAAAGCAGGTCCAGTGTCTGACAGATTCTAAACAACTTTTCTGCTGTTCATCATGGAGTGAACTTAACTGCTTCTAATTTTATGTAAAATAGCAGATACTGTGAGCATAACACGGTTAAAATGGCTTCAATTCAGAGCCTATCCAGGCAGAGCTGGGCAAAAGCAGGAACCAACCTTGGACTGGACACCAGGAAATCCCAGGGCTCACTCTCACTACAACAACAATGAAACAAGAAATGTGAAATAACCAAATGTGTACATCTTTAGGAAAAATGCCAGGTTACCCAGAAGAAAATCTACACAGATATAGAGAAGACTGTACTGTACATATTCCACACAAATAGCAACTTGTCATGGGATTCAACCCAGAATGCTGGATCACGAAAACAGCATTACTACCAATACAGGACAATTCTTAGCTCTGTAGTACACAATGTAAGCGCACTCATTGAATGGTGCTATATAAATTAAGAAACATTTCTCTTTTACTGATTTTTTTTAAATTGTTCACCTTTATAGCTACTGTTTAGTTTAAACTTTGAGTGCTGCTGGACTTTATCTCAGTAAACTGAAAGGAGTCATGTTTTTGGCCACCTTTTAACATTTTGATCCTCAAATTTACAGTAATAGTAGAAGTGTCAGAGAGAACAGTGAAATTCTTATTTGCATGTCTGCCAAAAATGCAACTTGTTTAAGCCAACTTGTGCTGTTTCACTTCACAGGATGTTTAGATTTTAAAATACACCTTAGCTGTAAATCTTACTCCCTAAAGTTGTAGAAGCAGAAAGATTCAAAGTTGTAACCCCCCAGGTACTGTGACTCACTAGGGAAATCCCAAGCTCTTCCTCATTAATAGTCTTCATAACCCAGTTCAAACCGGATTTGGCTTCATCCCAAAGTCTAAACTCCCACAGATCCTAATCCAGGTTTCCAGAGTTGTCACCGTGGTGCAGTTGGACCCACCCCACACGCAAACAAGTGGCTGTCAGGGCAGCTTATGACTGACAAAGCACTGATTCGCCTTGGGGCCTTTGAAGGCTTCAGACAGGAAGTTAGTCACCGATACTGCAGCCTCAGTCAGCGGGCAAATGAAAACAATCCAAAAAAAAGTGTTTACAGTAATGATTCTTATTCTTGACCTGCTGTGATAGCACATTTGGCTTTGAATTGTTTTGCTTTGAAAAAAATGTTTACTTTCATTTACTGAAAATTCAGCACATGAGAACCCACAAAGCATGTTGACAAAATAAGTGTGCATCCAGATACCTGCCAGATATTTTAAACTAGGCTTATGCAGCTGGAATGCTGGTCAGCTACGGCTATTTACTTTTAGTGCACCTGGATAATGGTATCACTGGGGACACTGTGACAGGGTGTCACTCAGTCAGAGGGTGCAAGCAGTGTAGACACTTTCATACTCACCACAATACAGTTCAGCACAGCTGGACTAAGTGGGGAGGGAAGACAGAGCTGGAAAATGAAAGAGAGAATGAGGGCGTACTGCCAACTGCAGTGTTACTGTCCACTGTCTGTGAATCGGACTGGTGTCCCATTCAAAGTTGGCACCATAATTATAAATACAGGTTATGAACATAGACTGATAGAGGTTTGCCATTTACAAAATAGATTTTTATTTTTTACAGTATTTGCCTAATTAGAATGTGAGTGCTTTACTTTTACCTACTAAGGTATATTTTATCACTTATATTATATACCGTGAAAGCACATAGGCACAAAGATTAGTAATACTGCCTTCAGAATTCTAGGGATCTGCGTTCAATTCTTGGCCTATGGGGAATCCAGAAATTCTACCAGGTTCTGCTTTTTCTCTGGGTTGTCTGCCTTTCTGTCATGTCTCATTGTCATCGCTAAGATGGCCAGGTTAATGAAAGTGTTCTGAGATGAATTGGCGTACCATGCAGATTTGGTTTCTACCCTGGCTTCGGTTCTACCATTATGCTCTGGCTCCTAACAATTCTGTACTGGAAAATGTGAATTCAGAAAACACATTAATGAATTTCATATTAGCCTTTAATTACATTTGTCAAAAGTTTTTGGAGTTTTCTTAATTGGATCGTTTATCAAATTCTTGTCTTATAATTGATTGAATTCATATTGCATTGGCATTTCTGCCTTCTTTTTCCAGAAGAATGGTGTGATGATGCGGGTTCGCTCCATGCTCCCATCTGGGTTCTGGGAGCCCTTGAACCCGACGCCATTGGTAATGTCACCGATGAGCTAGGCAGTGAGGTACAACAAAGCAAGGGGATGGTACAAAAAGTGCAAAAGTGCTTTTATTAAAACAGCAAACAGAAACAAAGTGTCCCAATTAAATAAAGTGCAGTGTATCAAAAATACGTCATCAAATAAATAATCCATAAAAATAGATGAAAAGTGGAGGTTAAAATCCAGCGACCACTTCTGACTGCCCTAGGTGTCGGCCAAACACCCCACTAGGGCTCACTGTTCAGCTGTCCGTGAGCCTACGTTCGCTCGTTCTCACTCTCTTGCACTGGCTTTCCTCTCCCCGCTTCCTGCCTTCTTCTCCTGCAACCTCCGTTCACTTTTCCTTTTCTTTTTTTTTTCTTCCTAGCTGCCTCGCGCTTCTATTTATTACGGGGACGTGGATCAGATGTGGCAATTAGCAGCTCCCGGCACCAATTACAGATGCGGATGACTCCTTACCTGTGCACTTAACACTAGAATTACCAGAGCCTACGAAAAAACTCGTATATCCGGCCCACCTTAAATCGCTTCTTAAATCCGTTCACACCTCTCCGCCAGCATCCTTTGTCCTCTAAATGTGCTGATAAAAGACAAGCTGCCAGCAGCCGGCTATTCCATCCCCCCACCGAGTTAGAACATGAGCGAACTTTTCCCAGCTCACGCCTTGATTGTTTACCTGGGAGTGAAGTGCAGTTTTACAGTGGAAATGATAGATCGTTATTTGGAAGACTTCCGTTTCTAAAGTAATCTGTGTAAACACATTGTTAAAACAGAAACTTTTTCATATTTTAGTAATAAATGTTACAAAATGTAGTAGGCATAAACTATAGAATATATAAAGCCCGAGTTCCAAAGATCAAATAAACACTTTCACAAAAGCTTCAAGAATGATTCAACAGCTTCTGTGGTGTAGCACGCTAAGATTTGCCTCTTAGTGCAGAGCAGCTTTTCCTTGCCTCACAGACCTCAGTTCGATTTCTCCGCTGGGGATGAAGTGTTGCTTTTTTTTCTTTTCTTTTACACCTCAAACGGACATAAAATTTATACATTGATATGCACTGTCAGTTACTGAGATCGTTATATTTTCATGTGGGATGCTCCTTTTAAAATATTTTTTTTAACAATTGAGACTGCAATTAACAGGAACAACTGTCCTTATAACTTATTTTTAAGATCCATAACACACAGACAGACAGAGCACTGCGTAATTGAGAGACAGACAGGCAGAGAAGTCACTAGATATATAAATAAACAGGGAAGCCACGTGTACTGAAAGAAAAAAAGAACAACATGTGCGTTGTCCCTGCTGTACTGAATAAGTGCAGGCGCTCTAACATCACCCCTCCCCCATCTTACTTAGCGAGTCAGGGACAACGCACATGTTGTTCTTTTTTTCTTTCAGTACACGTGGCCTCCCTGTTTATTTATATATCTAGTGACTTCTCTGCCTGTCTGTCTCTCAATTACGCAGTGCTCTGTCTGTCTGTGTGTTATGGATCTTAAAAATAAGTTATAAGGACAGTTGTTCCTGTTAATTGCAGTCTCAATTGTTAAAAAAATATTTTAAAAGGAGCATCCCACATGAAAATATAACGATCTCAGTAACTGACAGTGCATACCAATGTATAAATTTTATGTCCGTTTGAGGTGTAAAAGAAAAGAAAAAAAAGCAACACTTCATCCCCAGTGGGGAATCGAACTCAGGTCTATGAGGCAAGGAAAAGCTGCTCTGCACTAAGAGGCAAATCTTAGCACGCTACACCACAGAAGCTGTTAAATTATTCTTGAAGCTTTTGTGAAAGTGTTTATTTGATCTTTGGAACTCGGGCTTTACATATTCTATAGTTTATGCCTACTACATTTTGTAACATTTATTACTAAAATATGAAAAAGTTTCTGTTTTAACAATGTGTTTACACAGATTACTTTAGAAACGGAACACGCATTTCATGCGTGTCTTCCAAATAACGATCTATCAATACCACTGTAAAACTGCACTTCACTCCTAGGTAAACAATCAAGTCGTGAGCTGGGAAAAGTTCGCTCACTGTTCTAAGTCAGTGGGGGGATGGAATAGCCGGCTGCTGGCAGCTTGTCTTTTATCAGCACATTTAGAGGACAAAGGATGCTGGCGGAGAGGTGTGAACGGATTTAAGAAGCGATTTAAGGTGGGCTGGATATACGAGTTTTTTCGTAAGCTCTGGTAATTCTAGTGTTAAGTGAGGACCATCAGCATCACGCATCACCAGGTAACTGCTTCGGCTACACATACCAAGCCCCCTCGCTAAGCCGCGAGTGTGGCAAATATTTATTTAAAAAGTGGCCCTGTTGACTTGAGCTGTGGACCCGCTACACCACAAATGGATCTGAATTCTGGCCTGGTCACTTCAATATTCATGTATGTGTGGATTGTCTTCAGGATATTACTTTCCTCCTAAATCCTCATTAGGTAAATTGATGAATGGAAACTGGCCCTGTGTGACTAAGCACGGGGAATGTGCCCAAATGCTCTCTGTGATGGACTGGGGTCCCACACAGGGTTGGCCACTGCCTACTAATCATCCTAAAGCTGGATTAAGTGGGCTCTGATAATAGATGGTGGGACGTATTTTATGTTTGTGTAGATAAGAGGTAGTTTGTTACTTGACATTTCACTTCATTTTGCATTGGCCTCTTTATTTGTATTTTTTCAGTCTGAGTGTTTTCATCTGCAAAATCCAGGTACAAAATCAGGCAAAACAAGCTACTGTATGCAGAGCTCCTTGGATCAGGGTTGCCAGATTTCCAAAATCACAGATTGGAACAGCCACCATTTCGAGCGATCAAAAAAAAAAGAGGTTAAGGAACTAAGGGAGACAAAAAATATATCATTTTAATTAAATATAATTATAGATATTAAATGTTAAGCTGCATCCACCCCTGCAAGCAGGTCGTCCATCTTCCAAGGAAAATCTGGGGGTTGGTGGCAGGATTGGTACTCCAGCCACTGTAAAAGAAACCTTCACACTGTTTCACTCCATTTGAATGAGTGTGGTGCTGAGATGTCACCCTTTGCACGGCTGGGCTTGGGTCCTAATGTGGTATCCTGTGGTGGTTTGTTGTGTGGTGGGTGTGGTAATGTTCTATATCAGTGTATGCTCTTAACCTACCTATAGTACCTATAGATATATAAACATGTATAATCTAAACATATAAGTATATGTAAATAAGTACATATACAGAAGAGAACATATCTAAAATTGTAACAAAATAATCATCACTTCACTTTCAAAATGAGTTACATACGAGCATGAGCAGCCATGATGAGCACATGAAATGTATGATGACACAAGCACATGAAATACGCGAACATACACGATTCAAACACTCATATTCAGCTGGCAGTTACAAATGTTATTCATAAAAAGTGTCTGTCTACAAAAATTTAGTGAGCTTCTTTAAGATTTGTTTTCTACATACAGTTTTTGTTCAATTAGGATTTTCAGAGGCAATGTGGGACTTGGGATTTGTCTGTTGAACAAACAGATAGCTCAGCTGAAATCAAAACGTTCTGGCAAACCTCCTTAGATACAGGGGGTGTCTTCTTCTTGGATCCAGAATAATGGAGATATCACATTATGTGTGTCGCTGATCTCATCACCGGAGCATGACAGCTTAAAAAACTAAAAATTGCTGGGCATATCAGATTTACTGACAGAGTGCCGACCTTCCTGTGTAGTTGTGCTTGCCCTTTTTTCTGATAGCCAGTAGTGTTCTGCCTGATGGAGCTGGTGCTGCATGAAGGTATAACAGGTAAGGTGAGTTCAGCCACAATCTCTGTCCTTTTTTAATTTTTCATCCTATCATTTTATGTAAAACACAAGACATCAGACAGATGAGCTTACAGCATTGTGAAGGACTGCTTCTCACCTGTCCCACAGTCTCTTTGTCCCTCTTACATCTGGCAGAAGGTACTGTAGCATCCAAACCAAGTTCTGGTTGGGACTAAAACAGCTTCTACCCCTTGGCTGTGGGGACTCTGAGCTCTGCCCTCAAATTTGAGCTCTAGTAGTGAACTTATATGCAGTACATTTGTTAGACACTACTGTTTATTTTATTATGTTTTACTGTTATTATTTACTATTTATTTATTAGCCTCTATTTCAAATCACTAATATCTGTTCATTTACCTATTATTTATTCTGAATGATTTATTTATCTATTATAGTATAGTATAGTTTTTTGCCTGCCTTGCACTAGTCCTGTGGTTATGTATATATTGCACCACGGCCCTGGGGAACATTACTTCCTACCACTGTATGTTGCAGTATGGTGTATGGATGGTATGACAATAAAACCACTTGACTTGTCCTCTCTTCTGTTTGTCAGGTCCAAAACTCCCTCGTTCCTTATTTCTCATCACTGCATTATATGGACTGTTTTTCTGGATGAGTGCTCATTCTGATTCATAGACTGCACCTACGACTAAAGACAAAAAAAAAATAGGACTTCTTCCAATTTCCTAAGATTATGTAAATAAAGGTTACAACTGAAAATCATGACAAAATGTGACATAGCCTTTAGTCAAAGTGGGTCAAATGGGACCTCCTGAAAGAAATCAGGCAGGATCTCACACCATCTACACACCAATACATACTGAGCACACCTATATTATTTACAAAATTAATGTACGCCTTGTGATGAAGAAACGTTCAGGACTGGATCTGGCAGGCAGAATTTGGACTATGACGCACACCAGTGATATGTGCACAGACAATGCTGGTTACATGTGACCACAATCAGGGCTGCTATGCCACCTATTGCTGGAATGACCCTCAAAAATAATTACTCAGGAAATAATTGTATAATGGAAGGTCAAAAGGATATTTCATTTCCATGAAAAGTGATATTGCAGTGGAAACACAACTGGGGGTAATACAGCAGGTACTCCACTGGCCATTAGGCAAAATAGTGGGACTCATTACATCTCTGTATTTGTAAAGCGATAAGACTGATGTCCATACCCATGCCCATGCAGATGTCCAATGAAAAAAAAGCAAGAGGCTGGTCTAAGTTAGTAAACCAGAATTAAACCAGCATCCACAGCAGGGCTGGAATGTCCGTTGAAGAAAGGCAACAAAGAAGCACAAAGAAATAGGGATTGGGGGTCCGGTGAACAGAGGTTTGTAAATGTTTAATGCAATCAAAACAGACATACTTACTATTGTACCATTAACCCAGTTTTAATAAATGGTCATTTTGCTATGCTAGTTTTAGTATATCAATAATAAAATTATTTATATAGTGCATTTCATACAGTAATTGCAGATCCTGAAGCTACTAACACTAAACTTGGTTTCTAAAACCATTGATTATTTATCCTAGAATAGTTTATATTGTTTTAACAAAAGTTATTGCCAGAAGGTAACAGAGGAGAGAGAAACAAAAAATCCAAAAAGTCTAATCCAGCAAAAGAAAAAAAAAACAACTTCTGGGGCCCAGGACACTGAATGTTGTGAAATCATGGATAATACCAGAAACAATGAACAAGTGTCTTTCAAGATGATGGCATGTTCCATGTTTTCCTGTTACCCACTATAAGGTACAAGTGACCTTGTGATTGCCTGCCATTTTATATGTAGCTTCGACCTCAAAACAGGAGTTCCAATGACTATTCTTGACCTGCTTCTAGAGGCAGTTCTTGGCTGGGCTTAAAAGCCCTTTACAGGCAAAAGGTAGCTGAACATGTTATTCTGAATAAGAGTTTGGCAGTCAATCATCTGATGGTGTAGCACAAAAGTCAGAGTGAAGAGAGGGAAAGGAGTGAGCAAAAGGGGATTAAATTAAAAGAATGGATTAGTAGGAAGTCACCCTACCCAGTAGTCTGGGAAAACCTATTTAGGTGGGTGCAACCAGGCTGTGAGGCTTAGCTTTTTATTGTATTGCTCTTTGCTTAATACCTTTTAATCCTAAAAGTCCTATTCTTTTGCTTATTATTACTTTTACCTCTGGCTTCATTTAGTTTCTGAACATCATTTTACCCACAGTCTATACATTCTTAAACTTAAAAATAAAGGTACACTAAAATTCCTTTTTAGGCAGTAGATGTCAGTTTGTACAGAAAGTCCCTCCAAAGA
Organism: Erpetoichthys calabaricus; assembly: GCF_900747795.2. Classification (NCBI taxonomy): domain Eukaryota; kingdom Metazoa; phylum Chordata; class Cladistia; order Polypteriformes; family Polypteridae; genus Erpetoichthys; species Erpetoichthys calabaricus. The sequence continues at coordinate 123,683,532 of NC_041403.2, forward strand.
ACTTTTAGTGTATTTAGACCTCAACCAGCCCACAGTATGACTCCTAAAAATATACTCAACAGGATAGAAACATTTTCTGCTGAAAACGCTCAATCCCTCTCAACACTTGTCCTATTTTAAGCTCAGCTGACATGCAGTGGTTTTGTGTGTCAGATTCTCTGACACCTGCATACTTCAAAGAACTGAAAAATCAGCTTTTCCGGGTCTACCACCTCCTAGTGTTCCCCTCATAGGCTTACTGGTTGAGAACTCTTTTTCTTTTCTGTTGGTAAATAGGGTTTCTGGCCTTCTTTAAGATATACTAATGAGAGGATCCATAGTAATAACAATACTTTAAAGGTTTGAGTACAATAGTATGGTTAGCCAGGGCTTACAGATTGACTCATCAAGGCACAGGATGTGCCAAGTTAAAAATATTTTACAGTACCTGCCAAAATAAAAACAAGAAAAATATGGATATTACATAACAATTCAGTCAATTTTCTCCCCATTAGACCCAGGGAGAATATCCTAGAAAAAAACAGTCTGTGCTGGAGCTGGATAGAGTTCAGTTCTTGCGCCTCTGATGTTGAGCTCTTTGCACTGTGGGACCCCCAAAATCTACATTGTTTTGACCATTCGATCCATTCAAGCTATTTTTCTTAGCTAATAGCTAAGCTATCCCAATGATTCATCCAGACACTTCATGAAGGCTATCAAGGTTACTGATTCAACTACATGCCTTGGTAGGAAGTTTCAGATTTCCACAACTCTTTGAGTTAAGAAAGTGTTTCTTGGGTTCAGTCTTAAATGCTCTTACCCTTAATTTCCACTTATGTTCTTGACAACATGATTCATAGTTGAGCTGAAATAATCCTGCTGGATCTATTTATCAGTGTCTTTGAGAATTTTGAGGACCTGAATTAGGTCCCTACAGCCTCCAATGCCTGTTCTAAACAGGTTTAACTCTCTTGAGTATGTCAGAGCAGGACATGTCCTTATGTCCTGGGATGCACCTGATTGTTCTCCTCTGCACAGCTTCAAGTGCTTCTAGGTCGTTCCTTTAGTGTGGTGACCAGAACTGAAAACATTACACTAGATGCGGTCTGACTAGATGTAGTCTGAGGATGACGTACCTTCATTTATATTCCTCATCATTTACAAATTAGGCACTGCATGGAAGCATCGGCCAGAAAGCCAGAATAAGCCCAGGACTGGATTCTAGCTCTTCATTCAGACTAGAACAATACAAAGTCTCCAAGTGACTTACCATGCATGTCCTAGGAATGTGAGAGGGGGAAACCCTGAGAAAAAAAAAACACAAAGAAAAAGGGAGAATATGCAAATCCTACACAGTTGGTGACTGGGCCCATATCTGAAATCAGGGACACCCCACTGCAAAATTTATCTGGATATTATGATAATATACAGTATTTGTTGCTTAGAATATTGCTGGGCCTTTGAGCAAGACTCTTAACCTGTAATTGCTCCAGGGGCGCTGTACAATGGCTGACCCTGCACTCTGACCCCAAGGGGTATGCGAAAACTAACAAATTCTTAATACAAGAAATTGTACAAGGTGAACAAAAAAAAAAAAAGAAGTTAAAATAGTCTCATAATTCTGGCATCTTAGAAGTTTTCAGTTGCAACTGTTTCCAGACATAGTGTTTTGTTAAAGGAGTAGTAGTAGTTCATTAAATATAAAGTCACACACAAATAAAACATGGGGAACAACAAACAAGAGTGGGTTAATCTGATGGCTAAGCTTAGTAATAAATGCAGAACAAGGACCTCAGTTTTAGTTTAAAGTGTGTGCCCTATTTCTGAGTGACATTCCAGAAGTACAATGTCTGGAGAAAGTTGAAAAGTTGGTCAGTGTCTTAAGTCAGAAACACAAGTGCTAGAGATAATACTACTTAGAACATTCAGTCTACAATCATCTGTTTCTCTTTCTTGATGTACAAAAAAAATGTTTGCAGTTTTTCTGCTGCTGTTGCCAAGCTGAAGAATGAGCTCCCTCTGATCCTTCAGGTTGTTCCCCAAGCTTCCAACATTCAGGTGCATCTTAAAGACTCGTTTCTTAACACACAAAGAAGGGATCGTCAAGGAAAAAACTTAAAGTAATAATAGTTTTATGACTTGGCAATATTTGTCTTTAATAAAAACTGTGAAGATGGTGAAATAAGACAACTTAATCCTGCTACTCCACCTGACACCACTGCACAATGATTGCTACATAAAAAAGTGATTGTCTTAAAAATCTGTTACTATATTGTTGCACGTGTGTGTGGGATGAATCCACATGGTGCTGTTTAGGTTCGTTAAAAGCACTTCCGGTTTATGCCCATTCGACCCAGCTCTTCCTGCCTTTCCCTTATAAAACTGTCTTATCCTCTCTGTTAATTTAGTTTTGCGTGGGACTCAGTCTATGAAGATTACTCAAATTTCTGTTATTGCCTTTTTGAATTGTCTCAAGTATACAGGGTGGATCCCCAAATCTTCTTTTGCCTTATTTTGTCTCATTACACTGCTAATCACTGAAGTTGAAGCCTAGTTTACTGTTTATTACATACACAGAGAAGATCTTCTTTTAAATAAAAGTATGCTCAAACTTCTTTTAGCCATGTAGGATTACAATTGTTCAACACTATGACGGCAGTACTGGGAGAAGGCAAGAACCACCCTTGGATGAAGCACAAATGTGTTCAAAAGGTTAAATGATGCTTTTAAATTACTGAAGGCTTTCAGCAGAAAATAAAACCAAGAAAAAAAAGTGCAGAAACAGCTCTCATCCTCTGCAAAGGTCTGTCAAACAAATAAAAATGCAGAATCATTTCCACAAAATAAATGGGCATGAAAACATGAATCAGTGCAAATGGATCCATTATTGTTTTTCTAGGCAAGCAGCTGTAAATGTTTTGAAGTCTGAACTTCTCCTAAGAGGGGGGTAGTCCTTGAGGAAAAGCTACATGAACATTAAAGAGAGCTGACTGCTGAGTTACATGAAAACAAAACTCTGGTACATCCAATATCATTAAACTCCAGTTCCCCTGAAAATAAAATGGCGGAGAGTTTTACCAAACGTAATCCATAATTTCGACCACAGCTGTCATCTTGTTTCAGACTTCCGGCAGGCTGCCTGGAAGTTATAGTCTGAATTCTCAGCTTTGTCAGCAGGGAAACTTGGAAGCTCTAGCAAAGTGGCTTCACTACTTTTTAAGGAAGACTCACCCCGCACCGGTGACACAGTTATGTCATTATGATACTAGAAGTACTGATAGTCACACCTTCAAAAAGCTTCTTATCTAATTTACATTGAGCTGGAAGTTGGTAGCATCTGACAAGAGTTCACCAGGCAGAAAAAAAGGAGGAGGAAGACAATAGTATTATTTAGGGACAGGATATGGGAGGAGAGCATGTTGGAGGTGATGAATTCTTAACATAAAGGACTAGGTAGTCTCAAAGAGCTAGACACATAATACATATGTCTGGAGACCATCATGAATGAATTTTATTTAAAAGTGGGTGGGAAGAATTAGATGGCTCACTTACCAAGACATTTCTAAACCAACCAATGCCTCAAAGCAGGGGCAATGATTTTTAACTGCCAAGAGAAATGGAGCTCTTGTTCTCCTGGTCCAACAGAAAGCATACTTCTGATTATGATAAACTGTCAACAGTTGAAAAGTCTCCTAAAAGGACCCCTGTTAATCATATAGATGTGTGTTGCATGTGTGGACAACATATTGCATGTGTTAAAAGTAAACTTAACCTGTTGTTAAAGCATTTCTGTAAAATCACATTATACAATGGTATTTAAAGACACCAGGGAACTTGTGGTAAAACTCAACAATACATTGTGTCAGGCACTGCATGTGTTCCCTCTTGTTCACAGTTATGAGGACAGTGTCAGAGTTGATGTAAGGCCGAAAGAATTGGCAGCTACATTCATGAAATATAAATTGCAAAATATGCATTTGAAGTGCATAGTGTATCACACCCCATTAAAAGGAGTGAAATGGACTTAAGATGAAGAGACACAGAAGATGTAGATTTCACTACTAAAAACATCCAAATCTGTAAATGTGCTTAACAACACTGACACCACTATAGCAGAACCACGGACGAGGCTACACAGCACCCAGCATTTCACTGCATGTCTAAATGAATAACTAAAGTAAATTAATATTACTGTGCAATTGGAAATGCAAACATGCTGTGCCAGAATACAACTGTAGCATTTTAACATGTAGTATATATATAGACCACAATGATTCTTTAAAATCTATCTGCTGTTGTTATGAAATTATTATTATTATTATTAATACTACTACTACTACTACTACTAATAATAATAATAATAATAATAATAATAATTCTTTATATTTATATAGCGCTTTGCTCATTCCTCAAAGTGCTTTACATAGTGAGTGAGGAGCCACTTCAGCCACCACTAACATGTATCATCCACCTGGATGATGTGCCAACAGCCATTATTGTGCCAGTACACCCATCACCCACAGTGATAGTTAGCCAAATAAAGGCACGGGATGATTAGGCGACCAGAATGAGTAGTCCATGGTGGACAATTTAGTCAGAACAATGGGATACACCCTACTGTTTATGAGGATTGCCCAGGGATCTTTTTTGACCACAGAGAGTCAGGACCTCGGTTTTATGTCTTATCTGAAGGACAGCACACATTTTATGCCAGAGTATCCCTGTCACTGCACTGGGGCATTGGGATCAGCATTCAGACCACAGGATAAATGCCCCCTGCTGGCCTCACCAACACCTCTTCCAGCAGCAATCCAAGCTTTTCCTGGTTGGTCTTCCATCCCAGTACTGGCTGGGCCTGAACATGCTTAGCTTCAGGAGGAGGGCCTGTTCTGAAGTACATTGTGAATTGGCTGTCAAAATGAAAGAAAGATGTTGTAGCAGATAGAAGCACTTGTCAAACATGTGGGGCCTAGTACCTCCAGTTGTCTTTGTATGTGCGTGCATATGTCTGTTCTGTGGCCGCATGCATTACAATGAACAAATTAATAAGTAAGCTTCAGCTACCTTGTGTTACTGAGCTCTTGAACTCTCTATTTCCTCAGGGTCAAGTCTTTAACTCACTTATTTTCTCCCTCTCTGTCTTTCCATAGTTATTTAACATAACTGTCTAATACATGAGTAGAAGTTGAACACTGAATCTCAGAACGATAAATGTACATGGACTAGAGGAAACTGAGTGTGGGTTTTTAGAAAAAAATATGTGGAAAGAGCCTTTTCAGTTGTGGATTTCACCACTGTTCACTACAAACATTTTAATGACTTCTCCCCAAACATGTGTTCTCAATCACGTCTGGCCCTGCTACGTGGAGCCCCCATCCGGTTAGTTAGGTCTGAAAGGGGCATACTATTATTTTATCATGTGTTCTGACACCCTGGACAATCCACCTATTTGTTCCTTCTGCTTGATGCACCTTTTCACCATTGTTGGACTCATTGGCGTATGTCTCAGTATGTGGTCAGTTAAAGAGTTCCCCTATACAACAAGACAAGTACAAATGATGTTTGGGTTAAAACATGGAGGCAGTAAGAGTAAGAAAGAAGCTCAACTGAGGATTTCTTTTGGTATTGTTTTGAGGCTGGCAGCTTGTGGATATTTCTGTTGTGCAGGGCAAACCCTAGAAGAGCTGACAGTAGCTAGGTTAACCATGGAATCAAGTAGCCCAGAGAAGGAGAGGAAGGAGCAAACACGGGATATGTTACGGAGGTGAAAGTAAGAAAGTTTCTTAATGTGATTTATGTGGGTGGAATAAGTGAGGGAGGAATTAAAAATGACACCAAGATTTTTTACAGTAGAGGCAGGTCTGATGAGATCACTGCCAAGATGGACTGGGAAGGAGCTCATTTTATTAAGTTGCATTTTAGTCCCAATTTGCAGGAGTTCAGTTTTATTGCAATTTAATTTTAAAGAGTTCTGCTCCATCCAGGTTTTAATTTCACTAAGGCAGGTTGTGAGCTGAGAAAGCTCTGATGAAGTTCCACTTTTAACATTGAAGTAGAGCTGAGTATCATCTGCAAAAAATGATAACCCAATCCATAACTATGGATAATATGGCCAAGGGGAAGCATATAAATACAGAAAAGCAGAGGACAGAGGACAGAGCCCTGAGGGACTCCTTGTGTGACTGGCACGGAGTTGGATTTGCTGTTGCCAAGACTAACAAACTCTTGCCTATCAGTCAGATAGGACTTGAACCACTGGAGGGCAGTGCCAGAGATACCCAGCATATTCTCCATTCTGGACAGTAGGATGTCATGTCTGACAGTGTCAAATGCTGCACTGAGGTCTAACAGAATTAATATGCTAGTTTGTCCAGAGTCTGCTGTCATAAGCAAATCATTGGTTACCCGTAGCAGAGCAGTTTCACAGCTGTGCCGCGCCCTGAAACCAGACTGAAAGGGTTCCTTCAAATTATTAGAGGTTAGGTAATTGGTGAGTTGGGAAGCTACAACACGCTCAAGAACTTTTGACAGGAAAGGTAAGTGGGAAATAGGCCGGAAATTGTTAAGATTGTCAGCATCAAGGCCAGACTTTTTAACATTGGGGTTACAGAAGCAATTTTAAAAGTGAGCGGCACGGAGCCAGTGTCAAGGGATGAGTTTATTATTGTTGTAACAGTCGGGATTATGGCATGAAAGCAGGATTTAAGTAGTGTGCTGGGGATGGGGTCCAGTACACAAGTAGTCGGCCTCATCTTACAAAGCAGGTTATTAACAAACGCAGAAGTGACTGGTGAGAACTTAGAGAAGGAGCTGGATGGAGTGGGAAAACAGGGAGAGATATAAACAGATGATATATTTATGTTAGTTGAATTATTTAGATCTGTAATTCTGTAAACGGAAAAAGTGGAGGAATTCCTCACAGACTTCAGTAGAAGAGGTAGTTGAACCAGATGCGGGTTCGAGTAGTTTATTAACTACAGAGAACAAAACCCTTGGGTTATCATGGCCACTTTCTATTATTCTGCCATAATGGGTGTTCTTGGCAGAAGTTAGTGCTTCTCTGTAAGCTCTTTGGTGGTCAGAGAAAGCCTGGATGTGCACGGTGAGGCCAGTCTTACGTGACATTCTCTCAAGGCGTCGGCCAGCTGCTTTCATAGATCGCAATTCTGAGTTATACCAAGGAGCTGAGCGTTTAAAGGAGACCTCCTTATGTTTTAAAGGAGCTGTTTTATCTAATGCTGAATGAAGGGCTGAGTTATAGTGGTCAACAAAACTATCTAGTGTTGATGGAATAGGTGAAGACAGTAAAAGATCAGAAATGGATCCAGAAAGGATAGAGGGACAGATATTTTTAAGGTTTCTGTAAGAAATTTGACGTTTACAGGTAAGAGGTGGGAGAGGTAATGAGACAGTGAAAAATACTGCTTTATGGTCAGAGAGTCCCAAATCAGTGCTGTAAATGTTGGCAACAGATAATCCAGAAGTGCAGATCAGGTCCAATATATGACCGCCAGAGTGGGTTAGAAAATCAACATGTTGTGTCAAGTCAAAACAGTCCAGTAAGGACAGGAATTTATTTCTCAGTTTACATGTGGGGGTGTCAATATGGATGTTGAAATCACCAAGAAGGATAATTCTCTGAGAGTAAGAGCTTAGGTGGGTCAAAAGTTCAATCAGATCGGATAAGAAGGATACATTGTATTTTGGGGGACGATAAAGAACAATGAGTGAGACAGGACCTGATTCCATTATTAGTTTAAGCAGTTCTTTTTAGTACCCTTCTTTGAGTAAAGGGAAGCATATTTATTTGTTACCATTACATATATTTATCTTCTAGTTTGGCACTCCCATTAACTTGTCACCTCAGACATCTGCCTAGTCTTGCCTAGTAGATGGGCTGGTATGTGGGCCCTGCCTGTGTGGATTCTGTTACCTTGTAATTCGGAACTAATGTCCCAGTCACCCATAGTTTAAAAATCAGGTCTATTTACAGAGCCACAGTCATAACAGTGCAGTGCTTAATGCTGTCGCCACACAGCTCAGGGAACTGTTGTCAGAATGGAGTCTCCGGTGTTTGAGTGGGCTCATCAATACTCTCCAATTTCCTCCTTCATCCCAAAGACGTGTTTTGTTGCAATAATTGGTGACTGCAGTTAGAGATTATTCAGTTTGTTTACACGTTCTCCTATATCCATGGGGATTTTCCTTGGGAATTCCACTTTCCATCCTTAAGGTGCACAGGTAAACTGATGGGTGACTCTAAAGTGGCTGATGTGAGTGTGTATGAGAGTGTGTGTTTGTATGTGTGTGGTCTTTAATGAATTATCCAGGGATAGTTCTGTCATTGATGTCACTCCTTAATGTCTGATATGCTTTGATTTTCATTTTCTATTCAAGATTCACTAAAATGATGACCCTTAGTTCCAAACATTCAAAGCTTTTAAACCTGGCACTTGCTTTTTCTGACCACTGTTAAGCTGTGCTTGAAGTTATTGTTCTGTAAGGCGCCGATCACACAAGCCAGTCACCCTCACAAACTTGTCTTTTGATTGGATTGTGACTTTGGGTCTGCCAGATCTCTTCATATCAGAGTTTCTTCCAGTTTTCTTCCAGCTTAGTTTACTTTATGTAATTAATTGCTGCAGAACATCTGTAGGTTGTAACCTATTTCCTGTTCCCTGTAGAAGGCCCGCTTGTAATATTCTGAAATTTCCTTTTTTTGCTAACATAAACGTTTTCATTAAACCTCAGGCAGTTTACAGCTTACCTTCTCACCATTTTAGACCATTCATTGCTTTTCAACTGATTAAATCTGAAGAAAAACTGGAGAAACTAAGTGTACATGGCATCCATTTTACTCTATTTAATGCAAATTTTGTACCAATTTTAGGACAGACAATCCTTCGTCAGCCACTCAATCTGTCACAAGAGTTTATTAAAGAAAATTATACAAAAGAGTGCTGTCTTGTATTAACACTACCAGAATAAATATCAAAAAGAGAGCACCACTTACTGTAACTTCTTACATCTTTATTCTACCTCCCCACTGCATTTTCTTCAGTGCTGGATTGTTCAATAATTTATGACTTTATTAGAATGCGAACCTTTTGGATATTTAATCTAAACACTCAATAAGCAGAGTGATCTGACGCACTTACTGTAATTGTGCACAACCCTGTGTGTGCAATTTGTTGTCTCTCTTAACCAAAATTGGCAGTTGCTTCATTTCTCTCTCTTTTTATATTTACATAAAGTAAAAAAAAAAAACTGGGAAGAAAGTTCATGGGCAGCTGGTAAAACTATGTTAAGAATTACAGCAATTGGAAGACTGCTTAAGGTCAATAAAAGTGACACTTGAGAAGACAATAAATATGATGTACAGTACAGATCTTGGAGTAGTCAGCTTGATCTGACTTATCCCAGAGGATCACAGAGGAAGTCCAGCTATGTATTTTTGAAACACAACTCTGATTCACAAAACATGCACAATACCAGAAATAAAGATTTTGTAAGGATCTAATTCTGTAATTATGCCAGTATAGTAAAGTGAAATAGGCCAAGAAAGACCAAAGAAAGCATGGTATGGAAAGCCAGATGGCTTATTAGGTCAGTTCAAGTTCTGATCTTAGTGCCAAATGAAACTATAGGGTTGTGGGACAGGTGCATTATCCAGCAGCATCAAGTACAAGATAGTAACCACTTCAGTACAGGGCACATTCCTACCCATACCCATACTTTCTCTGAGAGGAATGAGAACCTCTGGATTTTTGTTTGTAAATAAGGTGTAAATTGGCAATGCATCAGCAGAGCGTATCCGAAATGAAGTGTCTGCATAAATTGGGGGTGTATGCACATCGCTACTCTGACTGGTCGCAAGCACATTGGTAATCTGTCTGACTTTTGTGTTTTGAATATTATGGATTTTTTTTATTTTCATTTTCTAAATATGTTAACACTTTTGCACTGATGTCATTATATTGCCATTTTGGGGATTTTTTTGTATGGGTATTGCCAATTTATAGGTGCCTGCAGAGTATGGTTTTGGACATCACACTGTAGAAGATGTGTCTGAACTTTAAGACCTTTAAAGGAAAATCTCACAAATGACTGGTGCTGAAGATACAGTACTTTAACAAATTAATTAGGAACACACTTTACTTTTCATTTCAATGCTTTTTTTATTCAAATAGACTTTCAGTTATTTTAACTATACTTTGTCCCTAAAAAGAATACTTCTGCTTCTCTGCCACTGTAAACATTAATACAATCCAATAGGAAATATTGCCTTGTCCAACGAAAATATAACATGACTCAGTCCTGTGATAACAGTTCTAATTACTTCTCCAACAGAAAAGACATCTGCATTATGTAGAAAGCATCAAATTTTCAATCATCCTGCAACATTTTTGTAGGTACTGCCTGCCAAAAGGCTGTGCTCTGTTTTTCAGAACTCTGACCTCTACTTTTATGTTACTTTGTAAACTTTTCCTTTGGTTGCCCTTGTGGCTGGATGATTTCCTTCAGATTTGAGGTTTAGTATTTTTCTTTCTTGAGCCATTTGTGTTGTGGGGGTAAATGGTCTTAAAAAAGCTTTATACTGCATCTTCATGTACTGTTTGTCTTAAGATGTGATGCTTTCCACTCCATGCAGATGTGTTTTCTGATGAGAAAGTGATGAGAACTGTTACCACAGGCCTGACTTATATTACATTATCTCATGGGCAAAAGTACTAATTTCACTGTACTCTGTTAATGTAGTAGTAGTAGTATTATTATTACTGCTGCTACTACTGCTTGTCCTGTCTTAGATAGAGAGACAACAACTTTTTTATAAGAAGTGACTGAGAGATAAGCATAGTTAAATATTGGGCCAAATTCATAACCTGGAAATCAATTTTGAATTTAACTGTGAAAGCACTAATATCAAAGCATAAACACTAACCAAAAGTCAAAGTCGTAAATCCAGAAAGATTTTAATGTATTTATTTGGCCGATTCCTTTATGATACAACTGGTTACATATCTTTTGTTGTTCCGATTGGGGCACAGGAAGGTGAAGTGACTTGTTCGTGATCTCATCGTGTCAGTTGCAGGATTTCAACCCACCACATCAGGGTTTGAGAAACTTAAGAAAGCGTAAGTACAATTGCTAACCAAACACCCATGAAACTTATCCAGTCTCAGATAATTATGGGACATGTATGCTGATCTTTATACAGTTGCTCCGATGATGTCAAACATATCTCTGGGTCCTTTGGGAAAAGGATACATTGACAACAACCAACTTGAAAGTGCACAAAATAGAAGCACCCAGAACAAAACAAAATGGTGTTAATATTGTATATAACAGTAAATAAAATTTCAAGTCTTAACATAGACCTTCTAAGACAAATTAAATGATACAGTTGAATTCCTTAGGTAGAAAACTGACCAGTAGAATGTGTATATTCAAGAAAATGTCTTCAGAATATTAAAAAAAATAATAAAGAAATCAACAGATCCTAACACTGGTACTGCTACTACTACCTGCTACTCAGATCACGGTGCTGATGATCAACACATTGCATCGCATTTTCAAACCCTACCCAATGAAATTCAGTGTCACAGTAGACCACAGCCTATTCACCAGCATCAGTCACCAGCTCTGGAGGAGGCATTACTGCATACCAGTGTCCACTTACACAAAAAATAGAGAGCCATTTTGTGATAACAACTTAACCTAAACCAGACTATTTTGGAATGGGGAATGAAAACCAGGGCACACAGGAAAAAAAAACTTAAGGAAGCATGGAAGAGATGTTTAACCCTCCAGTTCTCAGTATTCAATTAAAGGAAGCTAGATACATACAGGTAAGACACCATGCATATTCTTTGATTATTCATTTTTAAAAAACATGCATATATTTAATGTATAAAATGAGATTTGTACATCAAGATAGGTTGACTAAATTAAATATCCTCTTCAACACACACCATTTGTAATGCCTACTGTATATACAAGTATTGTTGCATAAAATAGTTCAATTTTCTAGAGTTTGATTCTACACTACAGGATGCAGCCAAAAGTCTGTGGACAACTGAACATCACACTTGAGCTTGTTGGACATCCCATTCCAGAATCATGGACATTAACATGGTATTGGCCCCCAGTGAGGCTTAACAGACTCCACTATCAGGGAAGGTTCTCCACAAGAGTTTGGAATGTGTCTTTAGGAATTTGCATAGATTCAGTCAAAACACCACTTATGACTACTGATGTTGGACAAGAAGACCGGGCTCACAATCTGCATTCCAATTCATCAAAAATTGGTCCAAAGGGTTGAGGACAGAAGGCCACTTTAGTTCCTCCATGCCAAACTCATCAGACCATGTCTTTATGAGCCTAGCTTTGGGTACAGGACAAAGTCATGCTGACACAAAAAACAGCCTTTTTCAAATTGCTGCCACAAAGTTGGAAGTTCATAATTGTCTTAGATATCTTTGAATGTCGCAGCATTAACAATAATGGACCTAATGGGTCTAGCCCAAACCCTGAAAATCAACCCTACACTATTATACCTCCTCCACCTAGCTTTACAGTAGACACTATGAAAGGCAGCATGAAAGGTAGTATTCTCCTGACACACCCCAAGCCCATATTCATCCATCAGATATCCAGACAGTGAAGCGTGATTCATCATTCCAGAGGACATCTTTTCACTGCTCCAAAATCCAATGGTGGCATGCTTTACACCACTCCAGCCAATGCTTGGCATTGTGCATAGTGATTTTAGCCTTGTGTGCAGCTGCACTGAAGCTTGAAGCTCCTAATGCATAGTTCTTGCACTGATGCTACTTCTGGAGGTGTTTTGAAGTTTTATTGTGAGTGAAGTAACCAAGGATAATCATTTTTACATGCTATGCACCACTCCATGAGTTTGCACTGTGTACCACTTCACGGCTGAGCTGTTGCTACCCCTTGATGCTTCAACTTCACAATAATAACAATATGCTTGACTGTGACAAATCTAGTAGAGCCAAAGTATCATGTTTTGATTTGTAGGACAAGTGGCATCCTATGGCAGTGCCATGTTTAAAATGCATGAGTTCTTCAGTAGAACCCATTTGATTGTCAGAGTCTCTCAATGGTTATGCGCTTGATTTTATGCACCTGTTAACAATGAGTGGGCTGAGACACCTGAAGTGCAATAATTTGAAGGGGTGTCCACGTACCTTGTGGTCATATATGTGGTCATAAACAACTTAATGTGGCCCTGGATTTATTGACGACAGTCTTTTGTCGGGCATGCTGACACAAATAAAAACCTACAGGGCTATTTTAGAGTTACTAATTAAATTAAGACCCACGCTAAAAAGAGCAACAGTGCCTGAAGAAGCTTTCCATTTTGAGACATCACTAAAATAATCAGACAGATCTCTTTAAGAGGCTTTACAGTTCTGCTGCAATATGCCCAATTTTCAAATTATTTTCTTCTTTTGATTACCACTACTCTGACTAATAAACAGCTCAAACTTGATTAACTCTTTCACAACCTTATAGTGAAATTCCTATGCCATTAAGTGAAATTAAGGTACAGGTTACAGTAATTTTGGGACACCCTGTATATATGAAGATGATTCATAGGATCTGGATAGGATTTTCACGGCAATTGACAAAGTAGGGGATTCTATGAATTACTATAGGGAGTCTTATACACCTTGTCTGTTGCAGTGTATTAGCTGGCACAGCTGAAGAAACACTAATCTTGTAGGAGGCAATTACTCATATTACTTTGACAACTGAGTACCGAGGATTGATATCTATAACAATACGCACACAAACACCTCATAATATGCCCACACAATTAGGAGTGCAGACTCAAACAAATAAAGTCACAGACTAAGGCAAAGTCATAATGCAAAGGGAATCATGAAGGACATGGGAACCCACCCATTGTCTTGTTTAACGTAAGCAATTTCATATTAAAACAGCAATTTCATATTAAAACAGCAACAAATGTGCACCCAAAAAGGTGCTATTTATAGCTTCCATCCCACAAGGGAATTTCAATTGCGGCCTACCAGTAATTCCACCCTGTCTCTGTGTTTGATTAAGGAAACTTACAATTAAAGTTAGCTGTCACCCTTGGTGGCTCAAGTTTGAAGTATACAGTTTCACAAAACAGCAGGGTGGTTAGACTGTCAGAGTTACTTCCATTTACGTTAGTACTGTTGCATGTAGTGGAGTTTGTCAAATGGCTGTGTGATGCATCTAGTGTGTTGGCAAGCTGCTTTGGATGATTCTCCCTTTGAGCCTCACTGCTGGCTAGCATACTTCTTACAGAAGTGTAAAATGGGAGACAGATGCCTGTCTCCTCTGCCAGAATATAACCTCCTCACATTAAGCAATGAGCAGTACCTCCTTGTGGCAAAAGATAAGTGGGTACTGACTAAACTGCAAAGGACTTAGAAGTGGTTAAGACCTTACCTCAAGGCATGTAGTATTCATGGGCCACTGATATGTGGTGCCCACAAATTAAAACCTGTTCAGCTATACGCAAACAGCCTTATTGTCTTGTGGGAGCCTTAGCAAAGGCAGGGCTAAGAATATAAACCCCGAAAGAAAACCTGAAGTAGAAGCAAAAAGTCTGTTTCTTAGTCTTGTGGCAGACGGCCGGGTCCCATGCCTGGCCAGGATGCCCCTTCGATGTGTATTCAGGAGGAGTAGCCCTGGATGGTGCAGTACCTCCCTCTGGATGCTGGATGGCCTCCCCCCTGGGTTGGAGCGATGCCTCAGTCTCTTACAGGGCTTCATGGGAGATGGAGTTCTCCACAGCCCTGTTGGGATCTGGGGTGGCCGCCAGGGGGCGCGGCATGGGTCCCTGAGCCCAGATAGACTAATCTTCAGCCCCACCCGGGAATGCAACCAGAAACAGGTGATCAAGCACCTGGAGCACTTCCGGGTGGGCCATAAAAGAGCTAGCAACCACCACTCAGCAGCCAGAGTCGGGAGGAGGAGGACTAAGCTTGAGGAGGAGTGGTGGAAGAAGAAAAAGAGAGAGGAGTGTTGTGGTGTTGTAGTTTGTGCTTTTAGGACTGTGTTGTGGCGGTGGGGATTACGGGGAAAATGCTCCCTCCAGCTGAAGAAAAATTAAAGTTTATTTATTTTTATACGTGCCTCCCAGGTCCAATCTCGGAGCAATATAGTGCCTTTGTTACAGCCTATTAGTTATTCTCCAGACAGCTGTAGCCAAATGTTGTGTTCTTCACATTTAAGTATCATACTAATGCGTCAGAGAGGAGGACTCTGATGTTAGGGCAATCCAGGCTCTTTGTACACCTTGCCCAGTCTTGTAGCCTGAAGATTTCAATTCCAGGCCACTGACTATAGCAGCAGAACAACATAGGAAGCTGCAATGATGAGTGATAAATCCACAACAATTGACATAATTAAGGGGTGCTGCTGGTTACTTCAAATTGTGGAAGGGATCATCATCCTCCCAAATGCTGAGATCTGCCTTCCTTATTGGGTTCATGCTTAGAACACTGATTTGACGTACATACTAAAAACATTGAACTAGGTTAACTGAGAAAATGTAAAAGATCTATTGTCCTGTACTTAGCAAAGTGAAATAAACAGAACTAGTGGCAAGTGGAACGATTTTGAAACATTTACCCTTAACAGGTTTGCAGCTGTGAACCTGTGTTCTTGTTAAATAACTCATTTTAAAGTAACATTCTCAACCCACTGTACTAATTCCTTTTATAATTTTGAACATTTCAATCATGTCACCTGTTAATCTCCATTTACTTAAACTGGAAAGATTCAAGGGTGGCGCAGTGGTAGCGCTGCTGCCTCGCAGTAAGGAGACCTGGGTTCACTTCCCAGGTCCTCCCTGCGTGGAGTTTGCATGTTCTCCCCGTGTCTGCGTCGGTTTCCTCCCAAAGTCCAAAGACATGCAGGTTAGGTGGATTGGTGATTTTAAATTGGTCCTAGTGTGTGTGTCCTGTGGTGGGTTGGCACCCTGCCTGGGATTGGTTCCTGCCTTGTGCCCTGGGATTGGCTCCAGCAGACCCCAGGTTCAACAAGCTTTAAAATTTGCTCATAACTCATACTTACAGTTGTGGAATTAACTTGGTTGCTCTACTCAGGGTTTTTCCAGTGTTGCTATGTCTTTCTTGTAGCTTGGATGACCAAAACTGCACACAGTACAATTTTACTATGTATGGAGAATCTGGAGAAATCACATACAAAAATAATATTACCAACTCAGACATTTTTACTTAATTGTACATTTCTGGAAGCAAAAAGTGCCATTTTTCTAAAGATAGTTTTTTGGCCATTTGTTTCTTCTTTCCCTCATCATAGTCATGCTCTCATATGGATATATCTTGCACTACCATGCTCAGAGAAGGGGTTTCCCAAATGTTTCCAGACACGCCATGAAATATCAACCAAATTTTAGCAAGTGGAGGAATACTGACAATGCAGGCAATAGTGAGCAGGTACAATATGTGGAAGGGAACAAGGAAGTTGAGATGGCAGAGGAAAACCCCAACTCTCCACAGCTGGAGTCACTCTTCATGTGTGGATTCTGCAACAAGGCTTATCAATCCAGTCTTGGACTGTATAGTCACAGCATTTTCCTCTTGAAACAGTTGGATGCTAATGATATTTAATACATTAGTCTGTCCACAGTGGGAAAATTGTTATGTTTAACAAAAATCTACTTTTTTTTGTCAATATGCCAGTTGTAAACATAAATGTACTGTAAATAAAAACAGCACAGATTAAGACAGGTGGTTCTTTTAGCATTTTAAGCACTTATTTCTTTTGCAAGACCTGAGTAAATCACGTAGTGATGCATATGAGAACTAAATTAAAAGACTGTTTTTCTTGTAATTGTGAATGAAGCTGGTTACACCCAGCTGATAAAAGAACTGTTGCAATAAAGACACAATGACCTAGAATAAATGCTGCATTTCCCATGAAAGATATTTTCTTTTCCTGTGCAATTGTAGGGTTGTTTATACTGTATATATGTTTCTAGGGACATTTCATGGACCTAGACAACTCCACCAAGGATGGTCCCAAGATAGAAAAGTAAGAGGACAGTCATCCTGCTGAGGTGGCTAAAACTGGCAAAACAGGAAAATGAGGATAGAATCTGCATGGAAAACCAAACAAATTCTTTTGCTAATGCTACCTTATCCGGGAGAGCCAATGCGTCAATATCGGGGACCCAGGGTACTGGAGAGAAGACAACTACTGGCTGAGGAATCAAGTTCATTCAGCTGAATTTGGAAAGTTGCATACCAGCATGGAATGTAAGAAATGGGCGCCACATTGGCCAAAAAGAAATTATTGCTCAGGAACTATTAGAATGCAAAATCACAATTGTAGCCCTGTCTGAACTATGCCTCACTGAATCTGTATCGCTCACCATCCAGCCACCAATTCTGATGAGCTAATGGCACTTTTCTATTCAAGCAGTGAAAAATGAGAAGTGGGTGTTGGTTTTATGGTAGACAATTGGGAGGTTAGAAGCGTCTTCACCTTCCAACCTGTTTCTGGCTGTCTGGCAGCTATCACCATCAATGGCACGGTCAAAACCCATATTCTCTCCATCTACACACAAACTGAGATGAGCATAGACAAGGCCAAAGACGATTTCTATGACTGACTTCAGCACACATTGGCCTCGATGCCTTGGACCAAGAACATCATCCTAGCAGGCCACTTCAACACCCATATTGGTGTGGAAAGAACTGTATGGAAGGAAACGATGGGGTTCAGTGATGGAGAAGTAAATGATATCGCACTGCACCTTCTGTCCTTTGCCACATCCAACCACTCAATTGTTGAAAACAGCTTCTTTCAACATCCACTGAAACATCAACTTACATGGAGGAACCCATCTGGCAAAGACTCAGCTGTCCTGGATTATGTGTTGATCAACTGCCGTTTTAGATCATCACTTAAAGACACACATGCAGTGAGTTTCCCAGACTGTGGTTCTGACTCTACCTCACTTGCGGCAAAATCCAACTGTCGCTACAATGCACAAGACCAAGAACATGACCCTCAGATAAGTGGGACTAGACATGACTAAGAGATTGAGATACCATCCAGACTTTCCAAATTGTCCTCTCGAACAAGTTTACAGTGTTTGACCTATTTGACATTGATTCAGAAGAAAAGTACTTTTCAGCTTTAATCCTGGAATGTGTCAGCCCCAAGAAAGGATCAGATGTTCAAGGGAACTGTCATCATCTTCATCGATTTTCAAGTCAGCCTTCAACTGCGTCCAGTGGTCAGTCTTGTGGACAACTTTAGAGGATGAGCACATACATGAGAAAATCATCAGACTCCTAAAATCTTGGTATGATGGCCTGACATGATGTGTACAAATTCAGTATGAACTATCTGCCAAATTCCCTGCACAAACCAGAGTCTGACAAGGAAATGTTATCTCTCCTCTACTATTTAACAGGACAATCGATGCCATTGTCAGAGGGGGACACTTTTACATTTTTTTTTGTGCACTGGGTGGTTCCATTAGGCACCCACTGTTGGGACTGGGGGGGGGGGGGGGAGAAGTTAAAAGGCTATCTGTACTTATTAATGGTATTTGCTGTCCTGCAAGGGAATCACTGCTTTGAAGTTTGGCCTTAGAAGAATGTCTGTATTTACCTGGCTTGGAAATATTGGTTTCTAATCAGCATGTCTGTACTTATTAATGGTATTTGCTGTCTTGCCAGGGAGTCACTGCTTTGAAGTCTGGCCTTGGTAGAATGTCTGTATTTACCTGGCTTGGAAATATTGGTGCCTAATCAGCATATCTGTACTTATTAATGTTTGGTAACCATACATTTTGTTAACTTGTGTTTTTATTAATTGTTAAACCCAGGCAATTTAGATGTGCCATTGATTAAACTGTTTGTCCAGGACTGACAACAGAGGGGTGAAGTAAATATAAACTGCTGGCCAGCAGAAGGCAGGAGGGAGAGTCCACAGGAAACGCTGCCAAGACACTCGGACAGGGCACAGGGGCTCGCAGGCAGACAAGGATACCTGGCTGGCACAACGTGAGGCACAAGGACGGCAACACTTCCAGGGAGGAAGAGACAGCTCCACAAAGAGACGCCGGATGTGGGTTCAGCGAGAGAGGGAATCTGCATGAGAGGACCCAGTAAAGCTGACAGACGAGAAATGAGGCGTGCCTAGGTCCCAGCAACACAAGGAGCCCAGAGTGGAAGAAAAAGGGACAACGAAGAGACGCTGACAGGGAGTCAACAATTTGACACAACTTCTGCCGGGGAACAGAGTGCATCCATGAACAATTAAGTGTTGGGGTAACACAGTGCCCAAACTGGACTCTGCACCACTAAAGGTTGTATCCTCCAATTCTTGTTTTTACGGACTTTTAGATTGTGGACCGTGTATTTTCCTTTTAAAAAAAGGAAATTAATTCCTGATATGTTTAGGTTCTGTTATGTTCATTTATCTTTTTAATGTACCTTATATTGTCTTGTACAATAGAACTTACTGTTGCCTTTTTCTGAAATTACTGTTGTGTCTTTCATTGTGTGTTTACTCACCGCCCAATTTAAAGAAACCTGTGTGCTATTATTGGTAAATTTCAGGAGTTCCCAGTCTCTTAATAAAACTGGGTGGCGTAGTCGGATATTTTAATGGTGTCTAAGTTACATTACCTATAAGTGTGACCAGACACCTGTGACACCATCATGGGAAAGTGTTCGCCAAAAGAATGGGAGTCCAGTACAATGAACACAGCCATATGACAAACTTGATGTTTTCCGATGACAGTGTCATACTCTCTATCTATCTATCTATCTATCTATCTATCTATCTATCTATCTATCTATCTATCTATCTATCTATCTATCTATCTATCTATCTATCTATCTATCTATCTATCTATCTATCTATCTATCTATCTATCTATCTATCTATCTATCTATCTATCTATCTATCTATCTATCTATCTATCTATCTATCTATCTATCTACTCATCAATTTGGACACTGATGCCACTAACATACTATATGCCATTACTCCTGCCGCTAAACCATACACTCTGAAGATCAACCCAGGCAAGGCCAAAATCTTGCAAGCAGCAATTTACCTGGATAGGATCCAAATCGAACAAGTGCATGAATTTAAGTATCTGGGATCAATTGTCCAAGAAAAAAAGGTTACCTCTTCAACCAAAGAGCACAGTCAAATCAACCAAGCAATAGTGGCATTTGCATCATTAAGGTGGCGCCTATGGAAAAAGACAAACAACTCTATCAAAACCAAACTCCACCTTTACAGGTCGTTGATCAAGCCGATCTTTTCTGTACAAATCTAAAGCATGAACTATGCTTAAATCTGAGAAGAATAAACCTGAAGTCTTACAAATGTGTTGCCTATGTCATATCCTGGGAATCACTCTTCCATGATCAACTGATAGTAAACCAACGATAGACATGGAAATGCAATGTAGATGATAACGTTACATCTACCAATTGGACCAGAACCAGACACTATACAAATTGCTATGGCGAAAACGACCACAGAATTGGAATGTACAAAGAGCAGCACCAAAAAAATACTTAGACAAAACAAATGGAAGAGGATTTGAAGAATCGTCACTTGAGCTTTCAGGATGCCAAAGCCATCACCTTGGACTGCGCAGCATGGAGAAGCATGATAAGTGAAATTCAAACCCTTGCAGCACCCAGAGTAGTGTACTGTCAAATGAGGAAACCCTGTCCTGTCAACAGCTAAGGAAAAAAGAAGAAGAGTGAAGACAGCTTGTAGATGAACATGAGGAATAAACCTTTCCATGCATTTTATGTATTGGTTGTTTTAAACCTTCATTTTGAATAAAATATGCCCAAATTATAATATTTTGCCTTTTAATTGTTTTAGTAAAAGTCTTAGTTGTCCATATGTATATATGAAAGAATAGGACAGAACCTGTTATAAAACAGGAGAGAACCAAAGGATCTCAAAGATAAGAAACGTTCACACTAATGCAAGCTACTATGTGATGGCCTATAATGGGGATGAATGAATGCAATAGAAAAAGCAAGTCCTGGATTCAAGTAAGGCACACAAAATGAGATAAAGGTAATAACACATCTGAGAAATGAATAAGTGAGAGGGTGGCAGAGTGGTGCAGCACATAACAATTGGGCCACAACCAGCTCTTTCATCATGTAACCTCTTGTGAACATTAGGGGGGTGCCACTGAGCTCCATGCCCTCAAACACACCAACACAAGTCCTGGGTTCAAAAAATAATTTATTTTAGCAAATACCTCACACTCAGTCTAGGTGGTTCATTGTGTGCTGGGTACGGAAATGCGCTTATCAGCGCATGCTCCCAACCTCTCGCTATCTCTTCACCAAAGACTTGTTTGTATAGCTTACAGAAGCGCTTAGACACAATTCTCTCCTCACCTTCTCTTTCTTCCTCTCCTTCCACTCCTTCAAGTGAGCTTCATCCTCCACCTCCTGGTTCTGACTTCCTGAGGTGAGGTGTTGGACCACTTTTAGGCCAGACCCACGAGTACCTCTGGTGGTACAGTGCTGCATGTCAGAAGCACATACGGGTCAGGTGGAAGTTCTTTAAAGTAGGGGTAATTTCTCACTGCAGCACCCCCTGCCAGCACCCATGGAATCTAGCAGGGCTGTCTCACTGGACTGTAATTTGCAGTCTGCCTTTCAGGTATCCACACAGGCAACATAGCACAGGGAGACTGCCACCTATTGTATCGGGGAATCTAATAGTCTAAGCAGGTGGTAGCTCACTGCATGAACCATTCCAGCTTGATTTCCATGACACTCTGAATAATATATATTAAAGTTAAGATATTGTCAGACACAGGTGCAGTTTAATAATGCATTTGGGGGTTTGGGTCTGGAAAAGGAGTTACACCATACATAACTCTTCCTTCCGTACCCTTTCCCAGGACAGAAGAAATTCCACCTGGAAATGATTGATGTCACTTTCACCCTCTTCTCTTTCTCTTGTGCTCCAAACTGCTCAAAGATGCCTCCACTAGAAGAATGGGGTCATTCCAACCATAGAAGCACTGGAGGATAGCACTCCAACACAGCAGCACATTTTTCATTTTCTCAAACCATTTCCCTATATTAAATTGAGTTTTCCCGGATGGAACCCCAAATCTTTACAGTTCCTTTTGTGTCCTTATTACTATACAGTATCAACATCCCCACATCACTACTGTTACTAATAGTGACACTTTGTTTGTAATTTGTTCCATTAATTTAAGGATAAGATAAGCAATTCATGTGAAATTGCTTTTTTTTTGCTTTGTATCAATTCCAATAAAATATGGGCCATTTATACAAGAAAAGGGGAATTTAGTTGCTGTCTGGAAGCATTTCCATGTATTAATTCTGCATCTGAGTGTCATTTAGTATTTAAATAAAAATCTCTACTGAAAAAAAAACACTGGAATTGTGCTTATCCTCAACAAAGATAAGCAGTTTTTAGCCAATGGTTTAATTAAGCAGTGGCTATTTTGCATGTTGCGAGTCTGAATGTATAGAAAACACAGTAATGTGCATATTAGTGTATTTTGGTGTGTAGAAAATATGCAGCATGTCACATTTTTTAATAAGTACCTATCCATAAGGATGAAACAAAGGCATAAATAGAATTGATTTTACCTGTATGAAAGTGGAGAAAGCTGCTCTAAAGTCACCTCAATAAGGAGAGAGAGTCAATGCTTAATGAAGCTTTTTGAGGTCTCCAAGACATATCAAAATTCATATTCTTCTTATGCAATGTGAATAAATTACGTATAAACCTGTGCAATTACACTGTGGGCATTTCTAAATGTCCATATTTTGGGTAAATGCAGTGCCTATAAAAATATTCAACTCCTTGGAAGTTTTCACATTTTATTATTATACAACATTGAAACACTGGATTTAATTTTGATTTTTTTACACTAATCAAAAGAAAAACAGTATTTCGTGTCAAAATTAAAACAGATCTCTGCCAAGTGATTTTAAATAAACTACAAATACAAATCCCAAAATAATTAATTGCATAGGTATTCACCCCCTTAATATGACTCGCCTAAATCATCACTGGTGCAACCAATTAGGTTTAGAAGTCACACAGTTGGTTCAATGGAAATCACTTGTCTGGGGTTTCAGTAGACTGCAGTCTAAATGCACCTTGTCTGGAAGGTCCAACTTGTGGTGAGTCAGCATGGTGGTCTAACCTACACAATGTAGACAAAGGAACACTCCAAGCAACTCCATGAACAGGTTATTGAAAAGTGTAAGCCAGTGGAAAGAGGCAAGAAAATATCCAAGTCACTGAATACCCCTAGAAGACCAGCTAAACTAGTCATTAAGAAATGGAAAGAATATAGCAGAGCTGTAAATCTGCATAGAGCAGGCAGTTCACAAAAACTTCGTAATCGTACAAGAAGAAGACTAATGAAAGAGACTACCAAAAGACTTATGAGAACAAGCTAGCTAATATTAATCCATCCATCCATCCATTTTCCAACCCGCTGAATCCGAATAAAGGGTCACGGGGGTCTGCTGGAGCCAATCCCAGCCAACACAGGGCACAAGGCAGGAACCAATCCTGGGCAGGGTGCCAACCCACCGCAGGACAGCTAATATTAATGAGACTGTAAAGACAACAACTGTTGCATGTGTGTTTTACCATCTGCAGCATTACAGGGATTGTGGGAAAGAGAACATTACTGTTAAAAAAGGCACATGGAAGACTCTGAGGTCAGCTGAAACAAGATTACAAGGTTTGATGAGACCACACTTTTTTGGCCAGTGTGAACAGTGCACAGTATCAAAAACACACCATCTCCTCCTTGAAGCATGGTGGTGGGGCATCACATTGTAAGGATGCTCTTCTGCAGAAGATCCTGTAAGGATTGTGATAGTACTGAATACAACAAATGAGGCATAATACAATACAGTGAAATCCTTAAGGAAACCTGATGCAGTTCACCTTGGAAGAAGATTTGTTTTCCAGCAAGACATAAAAGCATTAAGCCAAAGCTACTGATAATGTCCTAGAGTGGCCAAGTCAGAGTCCAAATATCAATTCATATTGACAATATGGGGCTGGACTTGAAAAAAGGCTGCTTATTCACAATTAAAAATGTAACCTGAAAGAACTCAAGCAATTTGGCAAAGAAGAAAGGGGAAAAGCTGCTCTGTTCAAATGTGCAGAGCTGACACAGACAACCCGTGCACAAAGGCTCAACGCTGTCATGGTTGCCAAAGGTGCATCTACTAAATGCTGACTTGAAGGGGGTGAATACCTATGTGATCATTTATTTTGTATTTTATACTTCTAACTAATTTAGACCACTTTGCAGGTATCTGTTTTAAATTTGACATTAAAAAGTCTTATTCTGATGATTAATTTTAAAAATTAAAATACACTTAAACCCACTGTTATTCATTGTTGTAAAACCCCCAAAGGGGTGAACACTTTTTATAGGCAGTGTACCATCTTTCACTTTGTTGCTAAAACACATAATTTTGTTTTCTTTTCCAGTCTGAAATAGTACACATAAATGTTTAATACAATTCAAAAATATAAATACTCTCTAATTACTGAAGGCATTTAGTGTTAGATTTAATAGTAAGAACGTAGAGTGGATTTTCAAGAAAAGAATTACTTTGTTTATATTACTTCAAGTACAATAAGCTATCCAAGTCTGTTCATTGATAAACGCTGTTCACAGAATTAAACATTTAAAAGTATGATGTTGTAAAAGTTATCAAAAATAGCAAAATGATGGTTAGGAAAGTTTTTTTCTTCTTCTCTGAGTATTTGTGCAGGTGGTGAGTAGGCTTGTATGGAGGTTAGGGATTATTTTATACATTCTTATTATTCATATTTAACATTCACAGTTCCAGCTTAATAGACAGGGTTCACAGGGGACCTGAACGTATGCCAAAAGAACTTGATGCAAGGCAGGAAACCACATCAAATTACAATTAACTTAAAAAATATGACTAAGAAGGAAATGAACACTTTTGATACTTGTAAAAGAGGTGCTACTGCGTCTCAATCACTTGGCAGAATAGCACAGCTGTCAGACTTGGTGCCTCATAGCTCCAGAGTCGAGGTGGAGTTTGCATATTCTCCCCATGCCTGTGTGAGACTTCCTCCAATGTTCCAGGGTCACGCATGGTAGATTGATTGGCAACTCTGAACTGGCTCAGCTTGAGTGAGTGCAGTTGCCCCATTCACAGTTGACCCCTACCTTATTCTCAGTGCTACTTGTACATACCCCAGCTTCCATGACCCTAAACTGCATTGGATTGGTTTGATAATAAATGGATGCATCTTATTCTACATCCTCCCATTAGGCTAGATTATATCAAAACACTAGGTGAACTGCCACAGCAATGCAGAAGACTCATTTGTAGCTTCTAATGACTCTGACATTCTGGGTTATCCGACCCATTATTTTATTTAGTTGTTGGAAAAAATGGAACTAGTGAGGGTCTTAGAAATAAACTCAATCCCATTGCACTTAAAGTCAAGGTGGAGGTAAAGAAGTTAGGGTGAAATCATGAATTCTGATCTAAACTTTAGATTGATTATTAATCATATTACAGGGATTGCATTTTTTCATTTAAGGAACATTGCAAAAGGTAGACCTTTCATAACACTGAAAAAGGGTGAGAAATGAATTCAAGCTATTATTTTTAGTCAGCTAGATTACTGTAATGAAATCCTAATAGGATATCCTAAGAAAGGCATCAGTCAGCTCAAATTTGTTCAGAGTGCAGCAGCGAGAACCTTAACCAGAACAAGAAAATCAGAGCACTTCTCCACCAGTTTTAGCATTATTACATTGGCTACTTGTGTACTTTAGAAATTATTTTAAAAAGTATTAATTGTACATATATTTTAATAATCTAGCTCCTTCTTGTATTTTGGAGTGCATGTCCCTCTGCATTCCCCTAGATCTTCTAAAAGTAATTTTCTTATTATGCCAAGAGGTAAACAAGAAAGAAATGGTGAGGTGGCCTTTTGCTGTTATACAACAAAAATCAGGAATACGAAAAGAGATGACATTGTGGTACATTTAAAAAAAACCCTAAAAACCCACTTTTCCCATTTGGATTGTTCATAGCTACCTTTTCATTCTACTACTAATAGATTATATGTGTACAGAAATATTTAATGCTTCATATATTTGTAACAACAACAACATTTATTTCTAAAACACATTTTCATACAAATAATGTACTGTAGCTCAAAGTGCTTTACATGATGAAGAAAGAGAAAAAAGACAAAATAAATAAGAATTAAAATAGGGAACACTAATTAACATAAAAAAAAGTAAGGTCCGATGTCTGGGAGGACAGAAAAAACAAAACAAAACTCCAGACGGCTGGAGAAAAAAATGAAATCTGCAGGGGTTCCAGGCGACGAGACCACCCAGCCCCCTCTAGGGATTCTACCTAACATAAATGACCTCAATCAGTCCTCATTGCATTCAGGGTTCACATGGAAGAACTTGATGATGATGGTCATGTGGACTTCTGGCCTTTAATCCATCAATGTAAGGACATCACGGTGCTTTGATTAGATGGTGGTGGTGCAGATCAGCACCACAGAAAACCGGAAAAAGAACAGAAGAGAAAGTAGGGGTTAGTACAGATTTTGGAGCCACCATGAATAATAATGATAATTAATTGAATACACAGAGCATCAGGATTTAACTAAGACGAAGCTATGAGAAGGCCGTGTTAAAGCAATGAGTTTTCAGCAGTGTTTTAAAGTGTTTCACTGTATTAGCCTGCCGAATTCCTATCGGAAAGCCGATTCCAGATTTTAGGTGCATAACTGCAGAAGGCCGCATGGAATCATAATTAATCTATACTTGTCTCTGTTATCCTTTCTTATTTTCTAACACTTCAACCACCTAATCAAGAACTCAATCAAAAGTAATGCTGGAACAAAAGCAGATAGTCCAACTGTCAATGAGAGCCACTGCGTCAAATCTTCTAGGATGAAGCTTAAAAAACAATTGAACATTTATCTTAGGTAGAATGCTTAGTGGTGACTGAGCAGTGTTTTGGCCGTGGAAACCCAGCAGATTTTTTTTTTATTCTCCAGCATTTCATCCTTGGAGTTTTTTTTCTGTTCTCCTTGGCCATCTGACCATACCATTAGATAGATAGATAGATAGATAGATAGATAGATAGATACTTTATTAATCCCAATGGGAAATTCACAATAGATAATAATAATTCACATTAGACTTATCATTAGAAATTAAAAAATAAATATATATGTAAGGTTTCTACTCCTTTTACGACTTCTACAGTATATATGTGTTATCTAAGTGTATACTGATTTTTAATCTTATTTAATATTTTTGCTATGTCATTTATTCATCCTTATCTTCTCTAGTGCCTTCAACACCATCCAACCTCTGCTCCTTAGGGACAAGTTGACAGAGATGGGAGTAGATTCATACCTGGTGGCATGGATCGTGGACTATCTTAAAGACAGACCTCAGTACCTCAACCCATCACCACAACACCATATTATTATGTTACGTTTGTGTTTTTGTCGCACTGTCACTTGTTGCTTTTGTTTGCACATTGCACATGCACTTTGTTGTCTGCTGTCTGGTTAAAAAAGTCTTCCTTAGATAGTTAGTTAGTTTTTTTTTGTTGAGTTATGTTGTAATTCATGTTAGGTAATTCATGTTAGGTAATTTATGTTAGGTCAATCTGTCTTGTCTCTGCTAGCCAGCTAACTAGGCCTCTTAGTTAGCTAGTTTAGTTTTTCTGTTAATTTATGTTGTAAATTTATGTTGCATGTAGCACCTTGGTCCTGGAGGAACGTTGTTTCGTTTCACTGTGTACTAACTGTATATGGTTGAAGTGACAATAAAGCCTACTTGAACTTGAACTTGAACTTGAACTTGAACAGTATGTGCATCTCGGGAACTGCAGGTCTGACATTGTGGTCAGCAGTACAGGAGCACCGCAGGGGACTGTACTTTCTCCGGTCCTGTTCAGCCTATATACATCGGACTTCCAATACAACTCGGAGTCCTGCCACGTACAAAAGTTCGCTGATGACACTGCAATCGTGGGCTGCATCAGGAGTGGACAGGAGGAGGAGTATAGGGACCTAATCAAGGACTTTGTTAAATGGTGCGACTCAAACCACCTACACCTGAACACCAGCAAAACCAAGGAGCTGATGGTGGATTTTAGGAGGACCAGGCCCCTCATGGACCCCGTGATCATCAGAGGTGACTGTGTGCAGAGGATGCAGACCTATAAATACCTGGGAGTGCAGCTGGATGATAAACTGGACTGGACTGCCAATACTGATGCTCTGTGCAAGAGAGGACAGAGCCGACTATACTTTCTTAGAAGGCTGGTGTCCTTCAACATCTGCAATAACATGCTGCAGATGTTCTATCAGACAGTTGTGGCGAGTGCCCTCTTCCACGTGGTGGTGTGCTGGGGAGGCAGCATAAAGAAGAAGGACGCCTCACGCCTGGACAAACTGGTGAGGAATGCAGGCTCTATTGTAGGCACGGAGATGGACAGTTTCACATCTGTGGCAGAGTGACAGGCACTGAACAGGCTCCTGTCAATTATGGAGAATCCACTGCATCCACTAAACAGTGTCATCTCCAGACAGAGGAGCAGCTTCAGCGACAGACTGCTGTCAATGTCTTGCTCCACTGACAGACTGAGGAGATCATTCCTCCCCCACGCTATGCAACTCTTCAATTCCACCCGGGGGGGTAAACGTTAACATTATACAAAGTTATTGTCTGTCTGTATACCTGCATTATTATCAATCTTTAATTTAATATTGTTTCTTTATCAGTATGCTGCTGCTGGAGTATGTGAATTTCCCCTTGGGATTAATAAAGTATCTATCTATCTATCTATCTATCTATCTATCTATCTATCTATCTATCTATCTATCTATCTATCTATCTATCTATCTATCTATCTATCTATCTATCTATCTATCTATCTATCTATCTATCTATCTATCTATCTATCTATCTATCTATCTATCTATCTATCTATCTAATTAGTTTGTTTTATTCTTACCACTTTTCTTTGACATCTTGTAAGACATTTTAAGCTATATTTTTTTGTTTGAAAATGTTTTCAAAAAATAAATGTTCTATAGACACTGCTTACTTTACATATACAGTAGACTATTCTTGTTTACATGGCATAGTTTTCCATGGTAATGAGATACAGTACTGTTTATAGTTAATACAATTTTTTTAATGGTAAAAATGAGATGGAAAGTCAATGAAGCTTAAAATACAGTGTGATTGGGCATGATAAGTAGAAGCCTTTGTCTAGAACAGAAATATTCTACCTTAACCAAGAAGACCAAGACTACACAGTACACATGTCACTTTATGAGAAAATGAGTGCATTGATCATCGTGAGTTCCTTTTTTCAAGGAAAGACAACTATGTGACTTAAGAAGATGAGTGTTTTTCACACTTTAGAAATATGTTTAGTCATCTGAGAAGATTAATAAAGCTTAATTTGGAAATGAGACGTCATCTCCAAAAACAAGGCATAAAGTTGCTTCAGTTTTAAAGGAAGTACCGTTCCAAAGTTAATACCAAAAGAACTCAGTCCTTAGATGCATGATTTTGAGTGCTGCATGCACCGCAGACCGCTGTCTGACAAAGTGCTGCACTGAATTATAAATCTACAAGTAGAAGAATATTACAGCATTAAAATGAAGAACTCTAAACTCACAAACTGAATAGAATCTAAGGCACCAAATTAGAAAATAAAGTGTGAACAATGTACAGTACGATATAATGCACATTCATCAAGTACACAATACTTCACATTAATTTAGAAAATGAAAAGTCACCTTTGATTGTATAATGTTTAAAAGCAGGCCACTTCACCATACAACTTTAGTCTGTGAAAACATAATACTAAGATATACACTCAAAACACATGACATCAGCATCTGTGGGTAAAGCTCCGAAAAGAGAACCTGGCCCAGTGCCAGGCTGGCTGGCCCCATTGCCTTGTCCATATGCCAACTTCAGAGTAAGCATCAACTCAGCAAGACCAAGAAAATGCCCTAACACAGCCACCAAGATGTGACCCCTTTGACCTTCCTCCTTGTGACAAAAATGACCTATCTGGAGCCATCATGAGCATGAGCCGTGGCAGGCCTAGCAGAAAGCCCCAGGGTTAGCATAAAAGCTACAACTTTTGGAAATGTGCAGAAACCAGGCTTTGTTTTGAATTTCCTAGTGGGATTAATGAAATTGACCTAATCTAATTTGTAAAAAAAATGGAGAAGACGTTGTACTGGGTTGAAACATCACTGATCCTCTAAGTGTTAATAAAAAATAAAGATGAGGAATTAAATAACTTTCTGATGAACAACTGCTTGATGAAAATTAAAGAGGATAACACAAATACAACAATATCACTCGTGTTTGAATAACAAATGGATGTTGACATCTCCAGTTTATTGTAATCTCTTCTATGATTCACTGTGTTTAATATCCTGCTCCCCACTCCAGAAACACAGCAATAACTTTTAATAATAAAAAGAAAAACAAAACAAATCACAAAATCTTAATGCAGAATGATTTTTAAGGTCACAAATTAAAATGAAGTTATTACAACAGCCTATCGTCATTCATTAGCAACTTTGGAGCTTAAGTTGAAAATAACTTCCACAAAAGGATGTTGAGTAGTTGGGAGTCAATAAATAATCCATGGAGTTTCTGAAAATTTTCAAAAAGGTATTGCTGAAATGGGAATTCACAGCATTGTTGTTCTAGTTATCCATCCATGCATTGCCACCTATGCCAATTACAGGCTCAGGTGCACACTCACTTATACTATTATACTAGCAAAATACCCGCGCTTCGCAGCGGAGAAGTAGTGTGTTAAAGAGGTTATGTAAACATATATATACATATACATATATACATATATATACATATCTACATATACACATATCTACATATACATATATATACATACATATACACATCCACATATACATATATATACATATACAAATTTACACATCTACATATATATATATACATATGTACATATATATATACATATAAATATATACATATCTACATATATACACATATATATACATATGCACAAATATATATATAAATATAGACATACATATATACATACATACATACATACATTCACATATATATATGCATTCGTAGTCTGAATCACAATCTGATTGTATGGGTGGTTACCTACCAGGTAACGCTTATTGTTGGCCAACAAGTCAGCTAACATCAGCCACGGTGCCTTCAGTTGTGAGAAGCAGATCATAGAATGGTTGAAAATAGTTTACTGTCAAATAATGCAAAGAGTACGCGACACGTGTTTCGCCCTAATTCTTGGCTCATCAGGCGTACACACTCACTGCACTCCCTTACGGGAATCGAACCTCGGACGTAAGCGCTAGAGGGGCTTCGCAGCGGTGAAGTATTGCTTTTAAATTTTAATTAAGAAGAAAAGAAAACCTTTTTAAATTGAGGGAAAATATACCAATAACAATTTGTTAAGGATCTGTTTTTTTGTGAAGCTGCCTTTACACAGCCTGTCCACTGTTTTATAAACGAACGCCATATAAGGCTGTCCTTTCTCCTTCACAGTCAGTTCACGTGATTACGTGGGAGGCGTGATGATGCAATACGCAACCCTGCCTCCCACGGCCAGCGAGCTGCAGTCCATTACAGTATATGGACAAAAAAGAGGTTCCAGTTATGACCGTTACGCTTTGAATTTCGAAATGAAACCTGCCTAACTTTTGTAAGTAAGCTGTAAGGAATGAGCCTGCCAAATTTCAGCCTTCCACCTACACAGGAAGTTGGAGAATTAGTGATGAGTAAGTGAGTGAGTGAGTCAGTGAGTCAGTGAGGGCTTTGCCTTTTATTAGTATAGATTTACTCAAATTGAGACGATTAAAATTGCCAAATGGCTTAATGCACATGTTTGGAATGATGAAGGAAAAACACAGTACCTAGAGAAAAACCCAGATATAAATGAGGAGAACATGCAGATTCCATTTACAGTGTGATGGAGCCAGGCTTCCACCTCAGGACTTTTGAGGAAGCAGTAACTACCAGAGTGGTACTGTGTCACGTCTGTGTATTTATGATAATAATATTATACATTTATGCATTGTGTCCTGCGGCGGGTTGGCACCCTGCCCAGGATTGGTTCCTGCCTTGTGCCCTGTGTTGGCTGGGATTGGCTCCAGCAGACCCCCGTGACCCTGTGTTCGGATTCAGCAGGTTGGAAAATGGATGGATGGATGGATTTATGCATTGTCACAGTTAGTGATCATGCCTGAGAGATACTAGAGACTTGATTTGAATCCAGCATTTCTATATTTTTTCTTAGTGTAGTACAATTTTTCTCCCACACCACAAAGACATGGAGATTAGGTAAACTAGCCCTTTATCAATGAGAGTAGGTGTGTAGATAAATGTGCCCTGCAATAGACTCTCTTGCTGTTGAGGTTCAGTTCCCAGTCTTCTGTCCAATACAGTTGGGATAGGCTTCAATCCTTGATAGATAGATAGATAGATAGATAGATAGATAGATAGATAGATAGATAGATAGATAGATAGATAGATAGATAGATAGATAGATAGATAGATAGATAGATAGATAGATCTCCAGGAATATTTCAATGTTACAGCAGCTTTTAATTATTAATAGCTGTTACATTAACATTTAAAAGATGTACAGAATGCACTTGAACTCTAAACAATTTAATAAATAAACACCATATAAATGCTGTCAAATAAATATGTTCATAAATTAATAAAATACAGTATACGTATTAGAATGGCAGAACAACATAGTCTTGCCAGAGAATATTTTGTAAGATCTAATAGCAACACCATGTTAGAGTTAACATTCTGATGAAGGTGCTCTACAGATTCCCAGGGTGTCATGCAAAGGACAACTTAACAGCTCTACTTGGGTAAATGTTTGGATTTTGGGGGATATGTGCTGATGACCATCTGCTTTAACACACAGATCTGTAACCTCACAAACTGCATTCTACCTGCCAAATAGTCAGTGATAAAAGACACCTTCATTGACCTTAGTTTCTCTTCTAGCAGTAATGGCTGTATGGTGTTAAATCAAAAACACGATCCTCACAAATTGCCACCTGCCCAATGAAGATGACAGTAGAACCTGTTGAAGCAAATAGACTGCATTATAAACTTGAATGTGCACCACAAATTTCAAATGGAGTGGGTCTAGTACTGCTTTCCCATGGGGTGTTAGGTGGTCGAGGGGTGGGTGAATGTGTGCAATGTCCTCAAAAAGAATTTCAAAAAACCTTAACATTTCCATCAATTAAACCACATCACACTGTAATGACCCCTCCTTGAACTGCCACCTTATCGAGGTGGAGGGGGTTGCATGTCTCAATGATCCTAGGAGCTCTGTTGTCCGGGGCTTTATGCCTCTGGTAGGGCCACCCAAGGCAAACTGGTCCTAGGTGAGGGATGAGACAAAAAGCGGTTCAACAAACCTTCTATGATGAATGAAAACTGTGGACGGCGTTTTCCCCTGCCCGGACGCAGGTCACCGGGGCCCCCCTCTGGAGCCAGGCCTGGAGGTGGGGCTTTATGGCAAGCGCCTGGTGGCTGGGAATGCACCCATGGGGCTCGGCCGGGCACAGCCCGAAGAGGCAATGTGGGTCCCCCTTCCCATGGGCTCACCACCTATGGGAGGGGCCAAAGAGGTCGGGTGCAGTGTGAGTTGGGTGGTGGCTGAAGGCGGGTACCTTGGCGGTCCATCCTCGGCTACAGAAGCTGGCTCTTGGGACATGGAATGTCACATCTCTGAAGGGGAAGGAGCCTGAGCTAGTGCACGAGGTCGAGAGGTTCCGGCTAGATATAGTCGGGCTCACCTCCACGCACAGCTTGGACTCTGGAACCAATCTCCTTGAGAGGGGCTGGACTCTCTACCACTCTGGAGTTGCCCCTGGTGAGAGGCGCCAAGCTGGTGTGGGCATACTTATTGCCCCCCGACTTGGAGCCTGTACATTGGGGTTTACCCCGGTGGATGAGAGGGAAGCCTCCCTCCACCTTCTGGTGGGGGGACGAGTCCTAATTGTTA
Source organism: Erpetoichthys calabaricus (assembly GCF_900747795.2). NCBI lineage: Eukaryota > Metazoa > Chordata > Cladistia > Polypteriformes > Polypteridae > Erpetoichthys > Erpetoichthys calabaricus. Next base: position 123,717,710 of record NC_041403.2, read on the forward strand.
TTTGTGCGTATGCGCCGAACAGCAGTTTGGTGTACCCACCCTTTTTGGAGTCCCTGGAGGGGGTGCTAGAGGGCATACCTCATGGGGACACCCTCGTACTGCTGGGAGACTTCAATGCTCAAGTGGGCAATGACAGTGAGACCTGGAAGGGAGTGATTGGGAGGAATGGCCCCCCAATCTGAACCCGAGTGGTGTTTTGTTATTGGACTTCTGTGCTCGTCACGGATTGTCCATAACAAACACCATGTTCAAGCATAGGGGTGTTCATATGTGCACTTAGCACCATGACACCCTAGACCTCAGTTCAATGATCGACTTTGTTGTTGTGTCATCGGACTTGCGACCACATGTCTTGGACACTCAGGTGAAGAGAGGGGCGGAGCTGTCAACTGATCACCACCTGGTGGTGAGTTGGCTTAGATGGTGGGGGAGGATGCCAGTCAGACCTGGTAGGTCCAAACGTGTTGTGAGGGTCTGCTGGGAACGTCTGGCAGAGTCCCCTGTAAGAAGTAGCTTCAACTCCCACCTCCAGCAGAACCACGTCCCGAGGGAGGTGGGGGACATTGAGTCCGAATGGGCCATGTTCCGTGCCTCTATTGTTGAGGCGGCTGACCGGAGCTGTGGCCGTAAGGTGGTCTGTGCCTGTCGTGGCGGCAATCCCCGAACCCATTGGTGGACACCGGCGGTGAGGAATGCTGTCAAGCTGAAGAAGGAGTCCTACAGGACCTTTTTGTCATGTGGGACTCCGGAGGCATCTAATAGGTACCGGCAGGCCAAGCGGAATGCAGCTTCGGTGGTTGCTGAGGCAAAAACTCGGGCATGGGAAGAATTTGGGGAGGCCATGGAGAACGACTTTCGGACAGCTTCGAGGAGATTCTGGTCCACCGTCCGGCGTCTCAGGAGGGGGAAGCAGTGCAGTGTCAACACTGTATATGGTGGGGATGGTGCGCTGCTGACCTCGACTCGGGACGTTGTGGGTTGGTGGGGGGAGTACTTTGAAGACCTCCTCAATCCCACTAACATGCCTTCCAATGAGGAAGCAGAGCCTGGGGACTTGGAGGTGGGCTCCCCCATCTCTGGGACTGAGGTCACCGAGGTGAGATACACCCGGAGTTCCTCAAGGCTCTGGATATTGTAGGACTGTCTTGGTTGACACGTCTCTGCAACATCGCATGGACATCGGGGACAATGCCTCTGGATTGGCAGACTGGGGTGGTGGTCCCCCTCTTTAAGAAGTCTATTCGGGGGTTCTGGAGAGGAGGGTCCATTGGATAGTCGAACCTCGGATTCAGGAGGAACAGTGTGGTTTTCGTCCTGGTCGCGGAACAGTGGACCAGCTCTACACCCTTAGCAGAGTCCTGGAGGGTGCATGAGAGTTTGCCCAACCAGTCTACATGTGTTTTGTGGACTTGGAAAAGGCGTTCGACCGTGTCCCTCGGGGAATCCTGTGGGGGTGCTCTGGGAGTATGGGGTACCGGACCCCCTGATAAGGGCTGTTCGGTCCCTGTACAACCGGTGTCAGAGCTTGGTCTGCATTGCCAGCAGTAAGTCGAACCCGTTTCCAGTGAGAGTTGGACTCCACCAGGGCTGCCCTTTGTCACCAATTCTGTTCATAACTTTTATGGACAGAATTTCTAGGTGCACCCAGGGAATTGAGGGGGTCCGGTTTGGTGGACTCAGGATTGGGTCACTGCTTTTTGCAGATGATGTTGTCCTGTTTGCTTCATCAGGTCGCGATCTTCAGCTCTCCCTGGATCGGTTCACAGCTGAGTGTGAAGCGGCTGGGATGGGAATCAGCACCTCCAAATCCGAGACCATGGTCCTCAGCTAAAAAAGGGTGGAGTGCCCTCTCAGGGTGGGAGGCGAGAACCTGCCTCAAGTGGAGGAGTACAAGTATCTCGGGGTCTTGTTCACAAGTGAGCGGAAGAGGATGGATGGATGGATGGATGGACTGTAATGAAATTAATGATGGAAAATACAAGTAGTGTATATAATTAAAATAAATTTGATTTCACCTTTATGTTTTCAAAAGAATTTTATTTCAGTAAGTTACTCCACATGCTATTGCAATATCCATCCATCCATCCATTTTCCAACCCGCTGAATCCGAACACAGGGTCACGGGGGTCTGCTGGAGCCAATCCCAGCCAGCACAGGGCGGAAGGCAGGAACAAATCCCAGGCAGGGCGCCAGTCCAGCGCAGGACACACACACACACTAGGGACAATTTAGGATCACAAATGCACCTAACCTGCATGTCTTTGGACTGTGGGAGGAAACCGGAGCACCCGGAGGAAACCCACGCAGACATGGAGAGAACATGCAAACTTCACGCAGGGAGGACCTGGGAAGTGAATCCAGGTCTCCTTACTGTGAGGCAGCAGTGCCACCGTGCCACCCTAATAGTAATAATAATAATTATAATAATCTATTCTCAAACCCACTTAGTCCAATTCATGGTCACAATATGGTTTCCTTTCCACAAACCAAAGACATAAAGGTTAGGCCAGTTAGTGACTAGAGATTGGGCTTTTGTGAGAGTGTATCCTTTGGAATGGTATCCCATTGAAAGTCTGCTCCTATATTGTCTATAGTTTCTCAGAAATAGGCTCTAGTTTTCAATGATCCTAAAATGAAAAATGTTGATTATGTAAATGAATGTTGTAATAATAATAATAATAATAATAATAATAATAATATTTTATTTTTTTAACTTGCACTGCGTTTTTATTGCTCTTTAATTAATATTGTTTTTATCAGTATGCTGTTGCTGGAGTATGTGAATTTCCCCTTGGGGATTAATAAAGTATCTATCTATCTATCTATCTATCTATCTATCTATCTATCTATCTATCTATCTATCTATCTATCTATCTATCTAATAATAATAATACTGTATTGTGTATGCTACAAGAAAAGCTATTAGGCCTTGAATGACCCACACATACACTTTGGGGAGTGCAATAATCTTATAGGAATATATTCACAATTCTTTATTTAGTTAATTGAAATCTAGTCATGTAGAAGGTTGTTTTTTATCCATGTTTAAAAAAAAGAGAAAAGAGCATTGCAAAAGTCCTTGGAAATTCATTATAATTTCCATTGCAGACAGTTTAGATAGATCACTATCTGTGTGAAGTTTGCACATTCTTGTTGTGTCCCTCCTCCTGGAGTTCTTGAGTGTCAAGATAAAGAGTTGAATCTTACGTTAGAAACATGGAGGATCCAAATGTTCCACTATGAGGGTGTGTGCATGGGCATGCCCTGCAATGCACTGACATTCAATCCAATATTGCTTCAAACCCAGTGTCTCATTTTCTCATGGACTAGCTTTTGCTCTCTGTAGATTTATAATATAACAGCCTACATTCAGAATCTCCAGTTTATATTCTGGCAAACTAAAGCCAATATGTTGCATGTGTTTCTTTCCTTTGCCACTCCTACAAAAGATACAACTGGTGACATAACTGTCAACAATTGTCTACACAGTCTCTCAAATCTATCAAATTAACAGGTGGAGTGGTGGCTCTGAGGCTAAGGATCTGTGCTGGTATTCAGAAGGTTGCCGGTTCGAATCCTTGTCACTGCCAAAAGAGATCATACTCTGCTGGGCCCTTGAGCAAGACCCTTAACCTGTAATTGCTCCAGGGGCGCTGTACAATGGCTGACCCTGCGCTCTGACCCCAAGGGGTATGTGAAAACTAACAAATTCCTAATACAAGAAATTGCACAAGGTGAAATAAAGAACAAAAAAAAAAAGTCATCTACTGTGACTTGTAACTTTTTCAGAGTTCTTAGTGGTCTCCCTAAAAAGTTTTCTTCTTACATGATCACTCAGTTTATTTGGGCTGCCCAACCATGCTGCAGCTCCCAGAGGCTGCAGTCAGAGAGTGGAAAAATAAGTATGGAACTTTTTTACACCAGGGGTTGCTTGAAGTCTGGTAGAATCACCCTCAAATGAGGAATTTGCTAAGGTGACTCCTTATCACCACTGTTGCTCTGTGGGTCATTGATTCCATTGACTCCAATCTTCCTGCAGAAGGAGCACAGGGTGTGTCACTTGCTATACATGGACAACTTAAAGCTGTTTGCAAAGGAACAACAGTGAACTGGATCAGGAACTCAGCAATGTCAAGCTATTTAGAAATTGCATCTGCATGGCACTGCGGAAAGTGTGCCAAAGTAATCATCAAACAAGGCAGGTTTATCTCAGGACTGAGCAAAAGGCTAAACAACGATACTGAAATTCATAATCTTCATCAGGGTGAGGTTCAAAAGTGCCTAAAAAAAAGATTAGAGTAATGGTATTCAGTATGGAAAAATTTAAGAAGGAATCCATAATGAGAGTCAAAAAACAGAAGAAAAAGTACTCCTCTGTCAAAATCAGCAAATAATCAAGCTCCAATACTTTAAGCCTTATACTTGTCCACAGACAACAGCATCTATTCTTGAGGCTTTCAAGAACAGGATGAAAGCCTCACTAATCAATGAAAAGTCAAAAACCTCTCATCAAAACCTTTTCAATGTCAGTTCAACAATCTGTCATTGAACACATATGTCAACAAGAAACTGACCTTTGGAGGGTTGTGCAACTCTGGTCTAAAGAGCCGGGAGTCTCCACATGTCAGCTCAGAATCAGGCACTTAACACACGCTATCATTAGAAGAATATTCTCAAGATGGATGTTGAGAGCAAATGCAGTATATGCCAGCAACAAGAAGAGCACATCAATCATATTTTTTTGCTGAATGCCTAGTGCTAGTGCCAAAAGAACACACATATTGACACAATCTGATAGCTAGCTACCTGCACTGGTCAGTGGTCCATGAACTTGACCTTCCAGTCCCTGATCATTGGTATGATCACCAGCATAAAAAGGTTGTTGAGATGGACAACACTACTGTTATGTATGATGTGGTTGTGAACACCGATCCTATCATTGGAGCCAACCAACCAGACATCATTCTCTATGACAGTAGCAAAAGACAATGTTTTTTTTATTGATGCAGCCATTCTAAATGATGTGAACTCCTTAGTCAAAGTGTTAGAAAAACTCAGCAAACATAAAGATCCCAAGATTGAGATTTCATGCAAGTGGAACATAAAGGTTCCTGTGATTTGGTTGTAATTGGAGCACTTGGAACTAATTGAGCAGGCCTCCAAAAATAAATATCTTGATGAACTGCTAAATAACTCCTCTGAGGTGATGTGAGTGAAAGGCATAAATAAAATTACTTTTACTGCTGTGTGATAAGTAATATCCATAACGCAAATGAAGAAAAGAACACTGGTAAACATTGATATGTGAACAAGACTATAGGAAGCAATATTCCTTATTTTCCACCCAAAAAAATATTTAAACCTCATAAAAACTAATTTTAGTATGTTTTGCAATTGAAAAATTGCTCGCAAAATGACATTTAATATTAGCTTTGCAAAACTTTATGCAAATTGAAACCTGCCTTTATTCCTTATCACTTGATTTTCTTCACACACCCCAAGATGGGTGTGTATGTGATGGGTCCTACAATGGATTGAAACCCTGCACACGGCTGTTTTCTGAATTTTGTAAAATGCTGACAGGGCAGGCTCTGGCCCCCCATGACCTAAAAGTGGGTTAAGTGGGTTTAAGAATACTTTGCTCTGCAATGTTTTGTTGTACTATTAGTATGTAGCAGATATGATGTAGGACAGACTGACATTATTCATTTTGCTATCACTGGAAAACAAGTCCAAGACTTAAAAAGCCTCTTTCAGGCATTCATAATATCAGCTTCTTCTTGACTGTGTCTCTCTTTGGAATGCACCTCTGCACTTTTTCTGATAAAATGATCAATCACAAGGCAAGTGACATCCCAGAGATGGCTCACTGAGGTACCATTTAAATATATAGACTCAAATAAAGAGCCATAAGTCAACAATTGACAACTGTGATGGACAAAATAGGCAAACAAAAAGGATGGGTTTACGAGAACCCAACAACCCAATGGCAATATGTCTGTTTCTCCCTTTAAAAACCTTTGTACACCCCAAATCTTCGCTTCCTCTATTACCTCACTGCTCTCAAACTGGCCACAACTTCTGCTCTGTAACAAAGTGTATGATTTGGCAGTAACAAAAGCTAGAGCAATCCCCTTTACTCCAAAGGGTAACCGGTGCTGGACTGTAAAATGGAAAACAGTGTGTATAAAGACTTGGATAAAAGATGCCTTTAACCCAAACCTTGCTAAGATAGCAAGTGCACAAGCAGAGGAAGACCGTACATAGACCCACATGTTCATCTTGCTGAAAACAGTAGCTGAATGATCAAAGCTGCAAGGCAGATGTGATTGTATTAGCAGCAAGAGGACTGACATGGTATTTTTGAACTTCAAAAAGTAACTGCAGTACATCCCACAACCAGAAGGTGCAACCAAAGCAAAGATGAGTTCATAAAAAAAAGAAAGAAAAGCATGCCTAAACTTAAATCTCATGCTGAAGAAAGCTAACCTGGAAAAAAACAAAACACTGTTTACACCAGACCATAACAACACCTACTTTACTACTGAGAACTATTAATTGTAAGTTAAAAGTTTGGATAAAGCCAGCTAATGTATTATGGTATTAGTGTCATTGTAACTGAAAGCTGATAACCTTGTGAAGGGTACATTCTAATTTCTTCCTAAAGCCAGTATGGATGAGCAGAGCATCATCTCTCACACATAGGGCCTGCTTGGAGAGCTAGAGAGCTTGGAGCAAATGAACGCCACAGTGCAGGCAACAGAAGCTTAATAACTAGCTAAAGAACGTATCTGTCTTAACAATGTGAATTGAAAGATGAGAATTCATGAGTTATGTTCTTTTTTCTAAAGGACAGAAAAAGATCCATCTAAGCATAGAGACAGAATTCATAAGTTATGTTTCTTTCTCTATACCAGAGAAAATGTTCAACTCAGCTAATGTCATTTTTTGTTTGTTATTGTCTTTGGTCTCTCCCTGTGTTTCTCTCTCTCTCTCTCTCTCTCTCTCTCTCTCTCTCTCTCTCTCTATATATATATATATATATATATATATATGCAGTTGGAGATCCACAAAGGGAGAAAAAACGAATCACGTATCATAAAATAGTTTTATTCCTGAGCTTTCAACCCCTATCAGGGGTCTTCATCAGAGGATAATGCTTAGACTTACAAGAATCAAAGGCAATATATAGCAACACATTCAGGGGGGGGGGGGGGGGTGGAGGTGACTAAGTCCGTATGATCAAAAGGGGGGGGGGGGGTTTATCGTTAAATTAAAGTGCATATGTCCTTCTTAAGTTGGCATATGCTGGGTTTATGTCCAAGTGTCTGTTGATGGCATTTTCATCTGATAACCAAGACTCGGCCAACTCTCTGGCGCTTTTTGTACTGGCCTTAAATTTTACTTTCACGTTGTCCCAGTTGAATGTGTGTCCTGTAGATATATAGATATATATAGATATAGATATAGATATAGATATAGATATAGATATAGATATAGATATAGATATATATTTAAGATTTAAACAAAAACAAATCAGAAAGGTTTGGGGCACTTTCATGATCCCTGTGTTATTCTTCAGACTGGAGTCCAAGAGCAGACTGAGGTGAGTTGGAGTAGTAGGTGTTTTTATGAAATCCAGGTAGGAAGAGGTGGGTCCAGGAGGGCATATGATGCAAGTAACAGGTATCAATCTCCCATCCTGCAGTTAGAAAAGGTTTCTACTATCCTTCTGTTATAATTAAATTGTATTATTTTGTTTATTGTAGCAAGTGCGTCTGGGTTATATGTGAGAATAGTCTATCACCAAGTTGATTAACACAGAGAAAGCGAAGTGTTTAATGTAGACTTTTGCAGATTTAGGAACTTTGTTCATAAATTGAACAAATCTCATCACATTTTTGGTGTCACAGCTGAATAGTGAAACAGAGATTGCCTCCTCGTCCTACAATGGATGGCATTGTTTTGGCACTTCCAAGCATTTAAGTTCCAAGTTAGTTTCGACTTCTTATCTTGGTAGTGTGTTGCAGGGAATGAGACACTGAACCATAAATTCCAAGGTTTCAGGATCAACACGAATTGTGTAACTCAGAGCAGGCTACTTAGCCTGATTGTATAGCAAGTGTAAAAAATATATTAAAATAATCTGTAGCTGATAATGAAACTGATGCTCACGTTAGATAATCAGAAAATAAGAACATATGACAAAAGAAAGAAGCGCATTCAGTCCATCAAGTATATTGTTTAGTTAAGTTGGCTAATATCTCCATGCAAATACTTTTTTAAAGGTTGTCAGGATAACCAGACAAGGTAACTGTGTCCGCCAAGTATAAGTGATAAATTGCTATAGTGTAAGGGTATTCATGTTTAAAGGCATTCTGCCTATTCTGTCTTAGAGCTAAATTCTTCATCTCCCTGTGACCCTCATTGTAAAAAATGAAAGTAAGAATAAGTGACACAAGCAATTACATGCTCTTGATTAACTATCTATGGCATATGGAAGCAACTTTGAATGGATGCAAAATTTTCGTCAGTTTCACGCAAAAAATGTTTGTAGGATTTTATAAGAAAAACAGAACACTATGAAAGTTATTGCACATAGAATGCTTTTTACAATTTCTAATGAAATCACCCTAAAATTAGTAATGTTAAGAGAAAATAAAACAATGTGTCTTTTAAAATATTTTACACTGAAAAAATTCACAGCAGATTATGAATAATGAGTAAACAATATGATGTCAAAAATGATGAAGCAAACTCACAGCTGGGAAGATCAGGCTGAGCTTTCTGCAATAAAACCAGCCAGGATGGGATGTGATGCAACTTTGTCAGTCAGTGGACCAAATCATTTCCTGAGTGTTCTTAGTTGGCTGCCAGATTGTCATAGCGACAGAGCAATTGGCAGTTTTATTACAGAAGATTGTGTTTTTGCTCACTATTAATGTCATTATTATTATCCATTGAGAAACATTGCCTAAAGTAAATGAACAAAAATGGATATTAAATTTGAATTCAGATTCATTCAAATGTAAAATGATGAATAAGCTTGAGTCTATTCTGGTTAGGGCATGGAAATAATCTGTTCAAATTTTAAAGAGAAACAAAGATACTTTAATCATTTTTCTTAACTATGTTGACATTATTCCTATAGTCTGACCTGGTTTAAAATACATAATTAGCCTTTACAAAAATGATGTTTACACAAGTAGGAAACCCCATAAAATCTCATGGAGGTATTTACATTGGATCTTATATTCCTAGTATGCCTGGATTGGTATTAACTTGATGGCACACCACTGAAACATAGAAAACAATAGAAGGTATGGTCAATCAGTCCCTTAATGTGTTTTAAAGGGATCTCCATTTCTTTGTAAGTTTAGCTCAAGTATTCAACATTTTCAATGTAATTCTTTCTGTTTACTTTTATATAGCATTCTTCACTAAGTGTCGCAGGTAGACTCAAATACAAACTATACAAATTACTTATTGCATGATATGTACACACAAAGGCACAGACTTGTTTAAACAGAGAGGAAAACAAGTACTGATTAACACAGATATACTGCAAGCTAAGAATACGTGTTCATTAATAAAATGTTTAACTAAGTGCTATGAACTACCTTATTTTGAACAGTCAAGTTCAGTGAGAACTTGATACCTTAAAAGTATAGGAAGTCAGAGTCAAAATACAAGTAGTAGTGGCAGAAAATGAGATCATAGAATTTTGGTCAAAAGGCTAAGAAGTCCTCAAAATAATTTTCTCTTAAGTTAAAATTTTCTTGCATCCTGTTGCTGAAATCTGACGTGCGTGGACAACGCTCTTTCTTCAGTCAGGGTGTCCAAACTTCCCTCCATTACTATCAGAAATAACTACCGTAAATGCAAAAGGAAACATGTATAGGCTTACTTGGTAAAGGAAGATAATAATAATAATTCTTTACATTTATATAGTGCTTTTCTCACTACTCATTGTGCTTTTCATAGTGAATGGGGAGCCACTTCAACCATCACTAATGTGTAGCATCCACCTGGATGATGCAATGGCAGCCACCCTTTCAACAATACGCTCACCACACATGAGCTGTTAGGTGATAAAGAGGTGAGAATAATATCCCTAATAAGGGACAAAATTATTGGGAGCCAGAAAGAATAGGCAGTAATGGGCAACTGAGCCAGGGTATCAGCGAATGCCCTACTCTTTTTGAAAGATGCCCGGGAATCTTTTATGAGTACAGAGAGTCAGGGCCTTGGTTTTTACATCTCATCTGAAGGATGACACGAATTCATAGTATCCCCATCACAGCACTAGGGTAGTGGTAATCCACACATTGACCACCCACACCTCTTCCAGAAGCAGCTCCAGCTTTTTCCTAGATGATCTCCTATTCAAGTACTGGCCAGGCCCAAACATGCTAAGATTCAGGTGGATTATCTGTTCTGAAGTGCAGGTGATATAGCTGCTGGCACTATTAATTGCACAATCTTAGATAAGTTTAGGTATGTCAGTTTATCTAGCTGCTCTCAACACATCTACTGAGGATTGTTAAATTCAGCAGGTCACAAAATATGTCAGACTGAATAGCCTAGCTGAGGCCACCTCTGATTTATATGCAGTGATAATCCAACAGACTGATCAAAGTTACCATCACACATCAACAACATCCTATCTTAACTCTTTGAGGGCTGTATATTTCTTGCAGGCAACTCAGTTTTCTGAAAAGCACACAAAGCAAATGTTTCACAGGTAAATCAACGTAGTACTTCTGCTGCAGTGACTGCTGTCGACGCCTGTTCAGCGTCTCTGGGGCTGTGTAGGGGCAGCTCGATGACTGGTAGGAATGTGTGGATGGCCGGCTGCCTGGCCTGTCTTTCCGTGTACCTCTTGTCATTGTAAGTGGCGGTCCACCCAGGCAAACGTTGCTGTAGGCGCATCAGCTACATAAGCGTGTTCAGCGCCATTGATCAGCTGAAGCCAATACCTCACTTTCGTTTTCAGATCACTTGCATCAAATATCAGAATCCAACAAGTCAGAGTCCACTTTCAGCAATAACACTCAAAATGTCGTCAATGGAGTATTTTGCTTTGTGCATTTGCTTTGGTCTCTCACCAGATGTTGATGCCATTTTAGAGGTTGCTTGCTCTTCGCTAAGCACGCATGCACAGGTAATCGAGGTGAAATCAATAATGCTAACTTTCCTTCTAGCAATGAGAGTCGAACTAAATCATAATAGCGAGTTTTTTTGCCGTTTACGGCTAATTACCGTCCTCTACCTCTGAATTTCGACAAAACATCCGCCCTAAAAGAGTTAATACGGCATAATAGCTTATCACATTGCATTTACTTTATAGGGTTCAGGAGAAGGAGAGAGAAGAGAAGAGACGAGAGAAGAGAAGGACTACACAAACATCAGATTGTTATCCAAGGAGAAGACATATCTGCTATAAGGGATAAGCTACATTTTTCCTTCTCTCTATGAAATCCTTTATGGAGTACATAAGGCATTGGCAAGGCTGACATTTGTGTGGTGCTTAGCAGTTTATTATTTTGGTTTGTTCTAAGGTTTAATTTTGAGACAAAGGAAAGCAGCATGAATGCTCAACAGCAACAAAATCGATAACAGATGAGCAGCTGCTTCATATTTGCTTACAACTTGAATCAGCACAGACTGAACACACTTATAGTTTCTATTGTTATTTTCCTCTCTTGATTAGTAAAGATTTTTCCATCCCCACCATGCTACCAGATTTGGGTAAACAGATGAATAAACAGGACTGCAGCCTAATGTATAGTATAACTGGAAACAGACACTTGTTCTTATTGCATACATATTGGTTTGTGGTTTATTGCGTGACATTTCCTGAGTGCTGATGGCTGTACCATATAAACAAAGTTTGTAATCTTAATAGGCTGTGAAATGTTTCGTTTATCGACCAGTACTCTAGGTGCCATTCCACTTTATGTGCTTTTTTTTGTTGTGTTGTTTACCCTTTTCTCCCCTAAATTAATGTGACAGGTGAGCATTGTTTCGACCGTGTCCCTCGGGGAATCCTGTGGGGGGGTGCTCCGAGAGTATGGGGTACCAGACCCCCTGATAAGGGCTGTTCGGTCCCTGTACAACCGGTGTCAGAGCTTGGTCAGCATTGCCGGCAGTAAGTCGAACCCATTTCCAGTGAGAGTTGGACTCCGCCAGGGCTGCCCTTTGTCACCGATTCTGTTCATAACTTTTATGGACAGAATTTCTAGGCGCAGCCAGGGCATTGAGGGGGTCCGGTTTGGTGGGCCCAGGATTAGGTCACTGTTTTTTGCAGATGATGTTGTCCTGTTTGCTTCATCAGGCCGTGATCTTCAGCTCTCTCTGGATCGGTTCGCAGCTGAGTGTGAAGCGGCTGGGATGGGAATCAGCACCTCCAAATCCGAGACCATGGTCCTCAGCCGGAAAAGGGTGGAGTGCCCTCTCAGGGTTGGGAGTGAGATCCTGCCCCAAGTGGAGGAGTTCAAGTATCTCAGGGTCTTGTTCATGAGTGAGGGAAGAATGGAGCGTGAGATCGACAGGCGGATTTGTGCAGCGTCCGCAGTGATGAGGGCTCTGCATCGGTCTGTCGTGGTGAAAAAGGAGCTGAGCCGTAAAGCAAAGCTCTCAATTTACCAGTCAATCTATGTTCCTACCCTCACCTATGGTCATGAGTTATGGGTAGTGACCGAAAGAACGAGATCACGAATACAATCGGCTGAAATGAGTTTCCTCCGCAGGGTGTCTGGGCTTTCCCTTAAAGATAGGGTGAGAAGCTCAGTCATCTGGGAGAGGCTCAGAGTAGAGCCGCTGCTCCTCCGCATCGAGAGGAGTCAGATGAGGTGGCTCGGGCATCTGATCAGGATGCCTCCTGGACACCTCCCTGGTGAGGTGTTCCGGGCACGTCAAACCGGGAGGAGGCCCCGGGGAAGACCCAGGACACACTGGAGGGACTGGATTCCCCCGGAAGAGCTAGAAGAAGTGGCCGGGGAGAGGGAAGTCTGGGTATCTCTGCTCAAGCTGCTGCCCCCGCGACCCGATCTCAAATAAGTGGAAGAGGATGGTTGGATGGAGGTGAGCATTGTTACCCACTTCATGGCAGAGATGGCAGTATGTGCCACCCTTACAGCAGGTACACAATGTGGTAGAAAAATTGTCATCCCATGTCCTGACTGGCAGCACTGAATGGCTTTGAAAAGCTTAAGCAATGTTCCTTGTAAAATGCAATGAGCTTACATTCTCTTTCTTTCACTAGATTTGCTCCACTCCATAACATTTCAATACAATATCCATCAGTAATGTTTTAGTACAGCTTATGAGAAGAAATCATTTATCTGATAAGACAACATCAGAAAAGGATCTGTTCTTTGAATTACACCTCAAAAGCCATTCTGTAGGTGGCTACTGCCTTAGTATGAGAAGTGAGAATGAAAGATAGCACATAGCATCCAAACATCATATTCCCAACCTACTTATTCAATGCAAGCTTGAAGATTGGATGAGCACTGAAAAGTATTATATCACTAATGGTCACTACATAGTATGCATTCAGAAAATAAGTGGTAAAGCAACATTTTGTCCTGAACCGAAGCTTCAAGTCCAGACTGAAGTGTTCTCTATATTATCTCTGCACAACTTCTGCTTATTTACACAGGACTAAAAGCATAGTCTTTATTCAGTTGGTAGCATTAAATTGCTCATGCTAGAAATTCTGGGTATAGCTTGGACCCACTGCTTGGAAAACAGATTTTTAAAATCAAGTGAGGTTAAATAGATAAGTTGTATAGTATTCTTTTATATTTAAATATGCTTATATATCATCACGGGGGCACCTTTAAGTGACACACTAAGCTGGAAAAGATTTCAGCAAAATGTAGCCATATAAAAATGGTGATATGTCCACTGTCAGGAACCATCTTTTAAACCCTTAAGCTACTTCAAGATGAATCCCTGAAATAACTTCTGAGGTCAGAAATGCTCTCTGAAAGTCTTGAGACTGTCTCACCACAACTCCTTCTGGAACCCCAGACACTCGTGCACACTTGTGTTTCCAATTCATTGGAAGATATAGAATTTTTTTTTTCCATTTGAAGATACCCATGCTGCCTGCTCACCATTATATCGCACAATGATCCACCTGTTTCAAATAGCCTCCACCCCCACCTCCCCTGTTAAGCAATTACTGCCTGGACATGCTTTACATATACATAGCACACTAGACCCTGGTGAGTGTTTACCTACAATGGCACTTTAACTGTCTTTGAAGATGGCAGTGTGCTCCTCTTGTTTCATGCCCTAGGAACATTCTGCATGTGGCAACTTCTATCTAACTCACCTGCTACAATAGGCTCTATATGCTGTACGTCCTAGTGTCATATACTGTATAGTATAACAACAGATGTATTTTTTCTGTAAATATGTATTGAATTGTGAGAAATGAGAAAACCACTTTGGTGTTAAAACAAAAACAACAGATGTTCAATACAGTTTTAGCAAAGATGTCAAAAGATGAAAATAAGAAAAGATTTAGGGCCCCATTAGCTTGGTGTAGGAAATTCTGAACCAAAGAAGACATACCTACAGAACTCTTTTTCCATTTCTTATAGACAACAATTAGTATATCGCTGTGATTTATTATTTAATTTGCTTTGCATGCATCTGTGACTTTTGATATTTTACAGTATATATTTACACATAGACATACCTTGCATTCACACAGACACATAACAGTATCTTGGCATTAACTACACTGTATCAACAAGAGACAAGACAGAAAAAACATACAGTTGAAAGTCAGGCACAAAAACTCTCATAGTAGTGATACTTGCTGGGGTTTTCTGGTTACACAAAGGGAGACAGGAAAGAAAAAGTTTATATCGCATCTTTTTTAGACTCATTTTGTGGAAATAACATTTGAATAAGATAGTACCAGTCATGTGAAAAAAGTAAGTACACTTCATGAAATATTTTTTTCTTTACTAACATATGTGGACATAAAAATATTTGATCTTCATTTAATCTGAATCTGTAGACAAAGCTGATATAATTGAAAAAACAATAAAAATTTTAATTTACAATAATTTATTAAATGAAAAATAAACAGGTATGCCATTTCTGTCTGTGAAAAAAAATAAGTCCACCTTTGGATCTGATGGCTTATATTGCACCCTCATACAAGCATTTTCTAAAACTGTCTACTGTTATCTGACATTGACTGAGAGAAAAGGCCTTCCCACTCCTCCATGCAGAATTATTTCACTGTGCAATGCCTGAGGGGTGTCTTATGCGCACAGCCTGCTTCAAATCTCCCCACAGCATTCAGATCTGGGCTTTGACTTAGCCATTCCAGAACCTACCATTTCTTTCTTGGTGGATTTAGTGGTATGTTTAGAGTCATTATCATGTTGCAATGTCCAGTTTGGTTGAGCATTAAATTTCTAAAAGATGGTCTGACATTATTTTCAAGCACACTTTGGAAAATGAAGAATTTTAGTATATGAGCTGCCTCGGCTCTGATGCAGCAAAGCAGCCCCAAGTTGTAACATTTCTACCACTGTGCTTTATAGCTGGTATCTTTTGGTCAAATGCTGTATTCGTTTTTTTTTTGCCAAATATGCCTGTTGGAGGGGTGGCACGGTGGTGCAGAGGTAGCGCTGCTGCCTCGCAGTTAGGAGACCTGGGTTCGCTTCCCGGGTCCACCCTTTTTGGAGTTTGCATGTTCTCCCCGTGTCTGCATGGGTTTTCTCCAGGCGCTCCGGTTTCCTCCCGCAGTCCAAAGACATGCAGGTTAGGTGGATTGGCGATTCTAAATTGGCCCTAGTGTGTGCTTGGTGTGTGGGTGTGTTTGTGTGTGTCCTGCGGTGGGTTGGCACCCTGCCCGGGATTGGTTCCTGCCTTGTGCCCTGTGTTGGCTGGGATTGGCTCCAGCAGACCCCCGTGACACTGTGTTCGGATTCAGCGGGTTGGAAAATGGATGGATGGATATGCCTGTTGGTAATGTGGCCAAATAACTATCTTTACCTTGTTTGTCCAGAACCCATTGCTCCAGAAGTCCAGGTCTTTACCTAGGTGTTCATGGAAACACAGCAGTCTTGGCCTGATGTTCTTTCTGGTCAGTATAGGTTTCCAACATGGCACACATTCCACGTAGATCTAATTTGTGCAGCCCCTTTCAAATAGTAGACTTGTGCACTTTGATTTTAAGAATGGCAAGAGCCACTGGGGTTCTCAGAGACTTCTTTCAGCCTCCTGCATTTTGCTCTTGGGCTGTACTTGTGGGGATGGCCTGTCTTTGACCAGCTGGATGGTGTTTAATATCTTCTCCTTGTACATGATCTTACAGATGGTTTGGAGATCTTTTAAAATCTCGTACTTGAACCTTCTTTTTGATGGCCTCACATAGCTATTTCATTCTAAGCATGGTGATAATAAACACTTCAAGAGTAAAAAACTAAACCAGGTTTAAATAAGACAGGTACCAGTAATAATATTCTAATCATCTGTACCTGATCTGGTGCACCTGATTCTAATTTAGGTATCTGCTATAGTGATACATTTATGCATTGTGTTTATTTAAATTATACAATGGACTGAAAAATGTCAAAGCAGCATGATGTTTATTATATTACTGTATATAACTTTTATCTATGCATTCTTTTAAAATGAAAAAATAAATCTTAATATGTCCACAAATGTTAGAAAATTTAATGGAGTGTACTTACTTTTAGAGATGACTAATAAGAACACTTGCTGATTAACAGAGCTCAGAATAAGATCAGTGTCCCTATATAGTGCTATAAAAAGAAACCAAAAGAGTTTGGGGTCAGAGGGGCATCTCTCAATAAGGATTTATTCCTCCACAATATGTAGGGTGAACTCAGATAAAATATGCCAAACCAGAAAAAAGAGGGAAGAAGAGAGAGGTATTAGTAAGCTTGTTGCTGCTCATTCGGTTTCTTGAGACATGTCTCTCACTCTCACTCGATGGAATTCATTAAACCTTCCTGCCATTCAACTTTTTCTCCAAACCAAGATCCGTGGACACAACTAAAAGCCAAGACCTGAGCCTCATACAATACACTTGCCCACTTTCCTTTTGTACCAGACAGTCGTTTTGATGATTTGCTGCCTTCCTGTGCTTTAATAGCACAGTATTATTTTGTGCTAAATGTTTGTTTTTATTGCAGTGCTGTCTGTTCTTAAAGTTTTTTCACATGTTTAAGAGTTTTCATTAGATTACAAGATAAAATAAGATATTTTTTTCAAGGAGTGAATGCTCCTCCAATATAGTAAGGGTGCTGTGGTTGAGAAGCTATAAAGGTTATGCCCGCTTAAAGTGTACCAATCAATGCTTAAAAATGCTAATGTATGGCAGAATGTAAAAGATAAAGATGTGTAATGCTTCATCTTCCTCTCTAATCTTTTAATCTATTAAGTTCACATGGCTTTCAATCTGAAAGTGTAGGAAGTAACTGGAGCTTAGTATCGACACAAGTATAAACATACATTATCTGCATCATAACAGCATATATGAAGAATACATGGAGACTAAGAAAAAGGTCTGTGGTGTGCAGGGTTTTAAGCTCCATCAGTAAAGTGATCCATATTTAACCATCCTGGAATAGGCGTAGGTGTTTCCAATTTTACACAAATTGTTGTTAAGAAGAGAAGTTTAATAATAACTTAAAACACACTAAAATTATATGATCATTCTATTTCCTTATATAGTCATTAGAGGAACACAGCAGCGTTGCTTCTGCTGCCTTAATGTTGTCATCATTGTGACAGCTATTGCATTAATTGTTTTGCTGTGTTTCCTGTCAGCCGTGTGAAAGGGATAACATGATCAAATGAAGCAACATAAAGAGATTCAAGGGTCTTTCTGAGTAAACAAACCACACAAACGTTTACACTTACATTTTACATTTTTTTGCTGTTTTGAAAAAGTTATAAAAGTTGATTGTTACAAGTGAAGAGCTATAAAGCTAGTGTAACAAAAAAAGATCAATTAACAATTAACAGATATGTACAGACGACAAAACCATTCGTTAACAACTGACAGATATTCACAGAACAGATGGGTTTCCAATTGTTTCTTAAACACATTGAGGGAATCAACTGTTTGGATGGAGGTGGGCAGCTCGTTCCACTAACTAGAATCTACATATGAAAAGAGTCTGGATTGAGATTTGATACCATGCAGAGGTGGCATCACTAGTTGCTGTTCACTGTTTGCAAAAAGGAATACAGCACCTCACCAGTGTCTCTGTATACACAGGTGCTGACCCATTGACTACTCTGTAGACAAGCATCAAAGATTTGAGCTAATTGTGTGCTGCTACAGGAAGCAAATGTAGTAATCTGAAGAGAGGACTGACATATGTTTATCTTAGCTGGTTGAATATAAAATTGGCAGCTGCATTTTGGACCGTATGTTGGAGCCTGATGGCACATGTGGGCCCTCCTGCCAGTAGTGAGTTGCAAAGTTCCAGCCTCTAAAGTGTTCTCTCAGCAATATCCTAAGCAGCATATCTGTTTTAAGACCCTAACCCATCTTCAGCTCTCTTTTCTGTAAGAGTTGTAAGCTCCCAAATGGCCACAGGGTCCCAAGTGGTTACTTAGCTCACCTATGCCAGGAAACAGCCTTGCCACACTAACATGCTGCAATACAAACTCAAAAACCTATTTAACCTGCCTTTTAAATATTACAAAATTTAAAAGACCAGAATCTTCCCACAGGAAACTATTACGTCAACACCAAATCAGGATTTCATGTAATGATTCCAGATGTGTTCAGCAATAAACACATCCACCTGCAGGCTCCTGATGAAACACACATGGAGTTTCAAAATTGACCACTGCTGCTTCAGAGATGGAGGCCTAGGTTAGGAAAATGAAATAAATCCCTTAATGCATTAGATAATTTGTTTGTTTTCATAACTACTTTTTATAATGAGTAAGAATATGCTTGGGTGGCTCAATGGGCTTAGTTGCAGCTATCAGAAGTTGATGACCCAGTGGGTCATTCAGGTGGATTCTTAACATTTTTCTTGTGTTTTGGCCTTTAAGTTATTCTACATCATTTTTAAAAGAAATCCTGTCCACACCCACACCGTTTTTTAAAAAATCTCCATCCACATGAAAATACAAAAATCTGCTGTCAAAAGCATGAACCAAACATAGATAACAAAGGGAATGTCATTCAGATTATGTCCATCACCCACTTTTTTTCAAATGTGTGTTCAGAATGGAATTTGCGAAAGTATGGGTGTCATGAACACTACCTGGACATTTCACTACAATGTCAATAAATGAATAGGTGTCTTGTATGTGAAAAGAAAACCTCCCCTTTCTGTTCAAATAATCCATGGAATTTGTGGATGGCTGCTTTATTTCTACACAAGTCCCGGTGAAACCCTGCTACTTTGGACTCAGTAACAGGTAATTGAATATACACAGGGCCTAATTGGACTGTAGTTGCTCCACACACTCGCCTTAATATTTTAGAAACCTTGTCTTGTCAACCCAAAGGCATTTGCCATCTTGCGTAATCTCCCATCATTTGCTAAATAGTTGAGTGTGCAGGCAACATTTTTAACTTCACTAACAGATGATCTCATTAGAGTTGTCTTTCCTTTGGTGTGCAGGTGAAGCAGCTCACCCAAAGACTACAGTGATGTCCTTGACAACATGAAAATTCTCGCCAGTAACAACCACTTAATTCTCAAAGTTGCCCCACAAACCAGAGGTCTGTGTTGGCAGAGTGTTTGATGTAGCAGTGACCTCCATAGCACATTCTGACATCTCTGTTGCTCAATATAAATGTACATTTAAATATAAACATGTAAAAGGTCCCGTTAACACCAGCACTACTTTAGCTATGACTGCAATTGCACGAAATTGCCTCACAAAAACAAAACAGATAATGGCGCACACACTGATGTTATAAGCCAAAATCTCAGCTTTCCCTGTTCTAAACATAAACAGGAAAGATGAAGTTTATAAACACCTTCACCCTGGAAGAAGTTATTCAAAAGCTCCATTTTCAGGGACCTAAAACACAGTTTGCATGTGGACAAAAGGCCAAAACGCATACAAAAATCTATGTTTTAAAAAATACCCGGGAATGTGTGGACAGGGTCTTAGCCAATAGTGCAAAGGCAGCTGTAAGTTTTGATAGGCCATGCTATCTCTACATAAGTGAATGAGGACATGTGTGAGTATGTCATATGATGGACAGTGTTGCTACCTTTCTTCCACCAGAAGTTTAATAAGTTATACCTCACTGAAATACTGTAATAAAACAAGCAGGCTGAAAATGTGGATGGACTGATGGAAGACGGATAAACATTTCAGTCTTTATTCTGGAGTTTTTACCTATGAAGAATTCTAGAATGTAGATAAATACTGGGAACAATAAAGAACAAGCTAAATGATTTATTGATTACAGAAAATACTTTGAGGGCTCCAAAAAAGGTGGACTGGAAATCTAAGGGAGCAAGAGCTGTGGTTTAGGATAAATGAGGAAGAACAGTCTACCCTGGGTTTCATGAAGGCTTCCCCTGTTTAAAATGATATTAAGGCACAATCTTAATACATTGCCTACAGTGCAAACTGAGTATGCAGAAACAGATTGTTCCATAGATCAGTGCTCCGCAACCTTTTCTCACCTACGACACACCAAAGTTCTTCCTAGAATTCCGCGGCACGTCAAAAGCTAAAATATATAGCTGTGGCGTCGCTATAGCTGGGGGGGGGGGGGGGGGTCCGCTCCGAGCGTCAGCTATTTAGGGGCGTCCAAACTACGGTACTTTCTTTTTTTTTTTGTTCCTTGAGGAGGCGCAAAAAAAAAAAATTTCTTTCAGCTTTGGGGCGTCAAATTTTTCACCGCCCCGGGCAACATGATCTCCAGCTACGCCACTGATATATAGATATGAATTTAATACACAAATTTTACAATAAATTTTCATTTTTTATTATAAGTATACATTTATTATAAGTATACATACATAAAAACTATACTATATTAACTTTTATGCAATCTTAATAATTATTATAACATAATGACTGATTAATGTGATACCTGCGCTTGTTTCAATGAACACAAAAGTTTTATATTCCGCTCAATATTTGACAGCGCAACCCGAAGTTCTTGGTCAAGATCTTTTAAGCATGACCGCTTATCATTTTTAATTAACACAAGAGTTGTTTGTCTTTTTTGGCGTAACTGGGATGGTTTGAATTTAGATGGCGATTTAGTTTACTCTGCGGTGGGTTGGCACCCTGCCCAGGATTGGTTCCCTGCCTTGTGCCCTGTGTTGGCTGGGATTGGCTCCAGCAGACCCCCGTGACCCTGTGTTCGGATTCAGCGGGTTGGAAAATGGATGGATGGATGGATGGATTTAGTTTACTGGGTGCCATTGCCTCGTTTGATAGCTGATCGCCGCAAATGATGCATTGTGGCTTTGGAGCCGTTTCGTCACCACACCACGAGAATCCATATCGAATGTAGTCTTCGTTGTACTTCCTTTTTACAATCTTCTTTGTTTTTTTTTTTTGCAACACTTGTGCTGGGTTCTTCATCATCTGTACGTGAAGACGAATCTTTTCCACTTAAAAATTTATCCATATTTAAAGGGGTATAAAACTAAATATGAATCACACGAAGAACGTTAACCATACACAATTCAGCAACACAACTAATAGTAATGAATGATAACTACTGTCGCAAGACGAGTGAATGCGACGTAGCACGACTAATACGTCGGCTTGAATTGAATCTAGGTGAGGACACAGAGCGATCTGCCTATCAAAGCATACTACGGAGTTGTATGTTGTAGGCGCCAGGCGATGGGATTTATTATTTCAGAGAAATGACACATAAAATTATGAAACCTTTAAAAGGCTATTTACGCGAATATTTCATTGCACGTATTCTCGTTATTGTGTTTCTAAGGAGGACCGTTGAAATATTATTTAGTTAGAAAATTGTCTTATTTGACCGCGTCAGACCTGTATCGGCTCAAGGCACACCAGTGTGCCGCGGCACACCGGTTGCGGAGCACTGCCATAGAGTTGCAAGTGCACACAGGACATTTCATATTAACCACAGAACAATCATTCATTCAACCATCCAGCCATCCATCCATTCAACCCTCCATCTTCCAAGACCACTTCATTCTAAGCAGAGACATGAGGAAGCTTGCAGGGTACCACAGAACATGGTCCTGTTAATTTTGACTTAATCAGAGAAATTATATACAATTAAAATCAAATCAATTAAATCAACATGTTTTGACTGACTTAGACCCTGTTGTTACAGAGTTTGTACACCCTTTTTATGTGTGGGTTTTTCTTTGGTTCAACGGTTTTCTTTCCACATCCCAAAAGTGTACAGGTAAGCTAATTGGCAGTGTAAATAAACATGAAGTTCCTGTCAGAACAATTGGTTACTGCTTTCAAAGAGATTCTCCTATAAAAGGCTCCAGAACCCATAGGACTAAACAAAACTCTTGGGGTTTCAAAAATGATGGAAAAATGGTATATACAGTGCCCCTAAAATGTATTCATTATCATAGACGTTTTCACTTTTATTGTTATACACGTTCAGCCACTGTGGACTTAATTTGACTTTCTTGGCACTAATCATCCCAAAATTATTATTTAATGCCAAAGAGAAAACAGATCTCTGCAAAGTGGTCTATATTAATTACAAATATAAAGCATAGAATAACTGATCACATAAGAATTCACCCTTATATGAAACAGCAAAATCAGCAGTGATGCAGAAATTGGTTTTAGAAGTCAAAGATTTCATTCAGTAGAGAGATCCTGTCTAGTTAGAGGGTTTAAATTGATTGTAGTTTAAATACACCTTATTTGGAAGGTCTTCCACAAAGGAGACAAAAGAAAACTCCAAATAATTAGTGAAAACGTGATTGAAAAGCACCAGTGAGTGAATGCAGACAAGAAAATATCCAAGTCACTGAATATACTGTGAAGTCCAGTTAAATCAATCTTTAAGAAATGGAAAGAGTATGACACTGCTGTAAGTCTGCCTAGAGCAGGCTGTCTACAAAAACTGAGTGAACATGCAAGAAGATGACTAGTGAGGGAGGCCACCAAGAGACCTATGCAAACTCTGAAGGAGTCAAATAATACAGTGGGCTAAGAGTGGAGAGACAACAACATACAACAACTGTTGCCTGGGTGCTTCACCAGTGGCAGCTTTTTTGGAGAGGGGCAAAGAGAACAATACATGTGACATCTCTTCTATAGTTTGCTAGGAGGCACATGAAAGATTTTGAAGTTCTCTGAAAGAAGGTCCTATGGTCCGACAAGATCAAAATTAAACTTTTTGGCCATCAGAGTAAACACAATGTTTGGCATAAACCAAACACTGTATGTTACCAATAACTCACCATTGCCATTGTGAAGCATGGTGGTGGCAGCATCTGGCTATGGGACTGCTTCTCTGCAGCAGGCACTACAAGGTTTTGGAAGGCAGATAGTAAAATAAATGCAGTGAAATTCTAGAGGAAACCTGAGGTAGTCTGCAGGAAACTATCGCCTTGGGAAAAAAATTGTTTTCCAGAAAGACTGTGACCCCAAGCATGACAACAAAGCTACACATAAATTACTTAAAAATAACAATGTTAATGTACTGGAGTGGCCAAGTCAGAGTCTACCTCTAAATCCAATTGAAAATTTGCAGTAAAATGTGAAAAAGGCAGTTCCCTCATGATTCCCAACCTGACGAAACTTGAGTAGTTTTCCAAAAAAGAATACAGGAAAATTACAATGTCCAGATGTGCTAACATGATAGAGACCTGTGAACACAGAATCAAGGCTGTCATGGTGGACAAAGGTACATCTACTAAATACTGACTTGAAGGGGATGAATACTTACACAATCAATTATTTTGTGTTTTATATTTGTAATAAATTTAGACTACTTTGCAAAGATCTGTTTTCACTTTGACAATAAAGTGTGCTTTATTGCTCATCAGTGTCAATAAAGACAAATTAAATCCACTATGATTCAATGTTCTATAACTATAAAATATGAAAAGTCCTAGGGCATGAATACTTTTTATAGGCACTGTATTGATACATAGCTTAACATATCTATTTTTTTTCAGAAATCCCTACAAACTACAAAATTTATTAAGAACTAGATGACAACAAAGAGTGCACCACTATAAAAAGCACATGATTTAGTCTACTCTCATGGAAGTCATCTTAGTAAACAAGTTAAAAAGCAGCTTTCTAGTATATACTAATACTTTGACAGAATATGCTCAGGTTTGATGGATCTGCTTCATACTAAGCCTAAAACATACTTTCTATGGTCTCCTCACAGTAATGATAAGCAGTTTTGGTAAGTTAACTTGAGTAAAAAAAATGTTAAAGAATAGAGCTTTGTGTATTAGTGTAGTTTTATGAGAAAAGGAAAAAAACTGATAATAACTGAATAAGTGTTATATGAGTTCATCATTTTCAGCCAAGGAGCAGAGGCTAACAGAAGACATAAAATAACATTCTCAAATATGCTTAATTCATTTCATTGTCATAAGAGTCACAAGCCTGGTAGCACTGGACAAAACGAAGGAACCAAACCATGGACTAGACACCTGTCCATCACAAGACACACTCACTCACCTTGGGGCCATTATAAAATCACCAATTAACCTAACAGAGATGTTTTATGGATATAGGAGGAAAGCCAGTGTACTTGGGGAAACACCCATGCAAGCCCAGGTAAAACATAAGAGAGCAAATGGCATTCCATCCAAGGTTACTGAATCTATGAAGCAGCAATGATAACCATTGAAAAATGGTAAAATTAAAAAAAAACTTTGATGTAAGTTGTTATTTTAAAACGCACTCTTCATTACAAATGTGGTAACATAGATGGAAGCGAAAGAAAGAAAGAAAGAAAGAAAGAAAGAAAGAAAGAAAGAAAGAAAGAAAGAAAGAAAGAAAGAAAATTATTGATTACTGCTTCACAATGAATGAAGGGCCTTGTCATTAAACATGTAGCCAAGAAAATCAGCTATGAGGAAATGCAAACCACAAACAGCAAGCAGTGATGACACATTTCCTTAGAGGCAGTACAAAGCCATTACTGCTTGTAGCTGTGACTTACAGTAGCCTAATGTTTCCATTGTCTCAAGATTGCCAGCTTTGATCCAAATATTAGATATTGAGGATGATTTTGACTTTTCAGTTTGTTTATAATAAGATAAATTGAATGGCTTGATTTACAGTAACCTCAGCAGGTATGGCAGGAGTAAAATAGGTTTACAGTTCTCATTTGAGTTTTAGCCAAGGAGGAATATGGAATGCAAAGTGGGGTTACTGATACTTGAAACACAAAGGATCGTTAAAAAAACAATGATGCCTAAACAGCAATGCTCAATTAATATGAGAGCTAAAATTTGGGACTTGGGTCAGATTCATATGGTGTCTAATACATTATTTTTACAATAATTTGGTCACCTCATGATAATAATAAGTGATTCTATTATTTTAAGTCAGACAACACAAAATAGCTTTGTGATTTAAATGTGGCAATGAAAAACTGAAATGTACAGTTAAACACATAGTAAATATGGTTACAAAGTTAAAAAAATATATGCTCATGTTTCAGCAGTCCTCAATAAGAATGTGATTGCACCATATAATCAAAACAGCATCATCTTAATTTCCTAACTTTAAGAACATGATATATCATTCTAATTCAAGTTAGTTTTTATGAAAAATTTAGTATCATTTAATGTGAGCATGATAACCCTAATTTGCTAACAGCACCACCAAAACATAAAAATAATAATAATACTAATAATAATAATAATAATACTGAGCTGCATCTGCTGTTACCAAGACTAAAAAACTCTTGCCTATCAGTCAGATAGGACTTAACCCAATGAAGGATAACGGCAGAGATACCCAGCATGTTCTCCATTCTGGACAGTAGAATGTTATGTCTAATGGTGTCAAATGCTATATTAAGATCTAACAAAATCAATATGTTGGTTTGTCCAGAGAATGCTGCCATAAGAAAATCATTAGTTACCCGAAGCAGAGTAGTTTCACAGCTGTGCAGTGGTCTGAAACCAGATTGAAAGGGTTCCATCAAAGTATTAAAAGTTAAGTAACTGGTGAGTTGAGAGGCAACAACACACTGAAGAACTTTTGACAGAAAAGGTAAATGAGAAATAGGCGGAAAATTATTAAGATTGTCAGCATAAAGACCATCATTTTTTAACATTGGTGTTACAGAAGTGATTTTAAAAGTGGCTGGCACAAAGCCAGTGTCAAGGGATGAGTTTATTATTGTTGCAACAGTCGGGATTACGGCATGAAGGCAGGATTTAAGAAGTGTGGCGGGGATGGGGTCCAGTACACAAGTAGCCAGCCTCATCTTACAGCAGGCTGTTAACAAATGCAGATGTGACTGGTGAGAATTTAGAAAAGGAGATGGATGGCGTGGGAAGACAAAGAAAGATTTATGTTAGTTGAAGTATTTAGATCTTTAATTTTATTACGGAAATATTTCACAGACTTGAGTAGAGGAGATAATTGGGCCAGATGCAGGTTAAAGTAGTTTATTAGCTACAGAGAACAAAACCCTCAGGTTATCATGGCCACTTTCTATTATTCTGCCATAATGTGTGTTCTTAGCTGCAGTTAGTGCATCCCTGTAAGCCCTTTAGTGGTCAGAGAAAGCCGGGATATGCACAGTGAGCCAGTCTTACATGACATTCTCTCAAGGCATCAGCCAGCTGCTTTCATATACTGCAATTCTGACCATGTACATGAACGCTTTAAAGAAACCTCCTTATTTTCAAAGGAGCTGTTTTATCAAGTGATGAATGAAGGGCTGAGTTATAATAGTCAACGAGACTATCTAGCGTTGATGGAATAGGGTAAGAAGAGGGAGAGGTAATGAGACAGTGAAAGTACCGCTTTATGATCAGAGAGCCCCAAATCACTGCTATAAGTGTTGCCAACACATAAACCAGATGTTCAGATCACGTCCAATATAAGACCACCAGAATGACATGTTGCACCAAATCAAAACAATCCAGTAAGAACAGGAGTTCATTCCTCATTTTACATGTTGGAGTGTCAATATGGAAGCTGAAGTCACCAAGAAGAATGACTCTTTGGGAAAGTGAACTTAAGTGGGTTAAAAGTTCATTCAGATCAGTTAAGAAAGACCCATTGCATTTTGGGGGATGATAGGTAACAATAAGTAAGACAAGACCAGTTTTTGCAGCTAGTTTAAGAGACAGGCACTCGAAAGACAGTGGGCAGTCAATTGGGATTCTTTTGATGTTTAACTCTGATCTAGCAATTACTGTGACTCCTCCTTCTTGTCTTGAGCTACGAGCCTCTGAGAAGTAAACGTACCCGGGTGGTGTTGCTTCTGTGAGAGATGTGAATTAATTTGGTTTTTGCCAGATTTCTGTTAAGCATATTACATCAAGGTTGGAATCTGTATTGAATTCTAATATCACCAATGCTTTACCATTAAGCGATCTTGAGTTAAACTGCGATATTAAATGGGTTCGTTGTACACAGATCCATAGCCAGAGGTTATTTAGCATATTGAGAATTTGGCACACACGCTAATTTCCAAAGCCATGAGTAAGACGGCGTATTCCTGAACAGAGGCTGCCAGTTAACTTTTCATACATAGCTTGATGGTAGTGATGACCAGTCCCGCAATATAAAAATTTTGGGCTGCAAGCCAGGTGGCTGCAAACAACAGATCACTTCTCAGTCATTCCCATTCAAACATGTTGAAATAGACAGAAAATGCTATGGAAAAATACACTAAATATTTGGAATTTTACATCTTTGAGTAAGGCCAGTGTATATAAACACTGCTCAGAAAATGAATCCTGTGGTGTTGCATATTAAGTGTCTGTGGCATTGCATGAATTTTTAACAAAACCAGTGCACTCAGGCTCCATGGGTGTAGATGCGTGCAGCGAGAAATCTCTATGGACTTGGAGATGTTCATGCAGATATTTGGCTAAATCATATTTGCACCTTAAGGCATGATTGGTTGGGTTGATTTTCTCAATGTCTCTCTCTGGGGTGTAAAAGAAAGAAAGAAAGAAAGAAAGAAAGAAAGAAAGAAAGAAAGAAAGAAAGAAAGAAAGAAAGAAAGAAAGAAAGAATTGTGAGTGTGAGGCAGTGCAGTGAAATGGAGGAAGAGCAGTTGGTGGCCCTATGACAAAGGGAGAAGATCAGCGCTCTAGTGGTGGTTCACACATGCTGAGCATTTTGAAGGTGTAGGGAGTGATCAGGTCATCAAGGGATCCTGCTGGATCATAGATGTTGGAAGAACAATGCTGTAAGCACCCCATCAGTGAGAGGCTGAGATGGCTGGGATGACAGGGAACATAGCTGCCACCATCTCAGCACAGCTACAAGACCTGAGAAGGGTGAGCTGGGGAGACAATGGAGAAAGATGTGGTGGGCTGGCAGAAGATTAGAAACCCAATATCTGACTATTTTATACTTGGATTTTAACTTATTTATTGTTAGTTTTTATCATAACAAATGCACTGATTTTATTGGAATATCTTATTATATGGAAGAAGCGCCACACTTTACCTGAGTGTAGGACAGTGCATGAAATAAAAAGCACTTTGCACTGGTTTGCAAATCCTCTTGTTGTTGTGTGTCCTCATTTTCTTTAGTCCATCTCAGTCTATGACTATTGATGTCCCAGGTTCAAGGAGGGGTATGCCAACTGCAGGCAATCTGGGCATCACAATTCCACAGAAGAATAAAAAGGCAGAAACCTAAGAAATAGGACGTGAGAGCTCACTTTAAGCTTGCCAGAATGCACCTGGGTGATATTGGGCAATGAGGTCCCACCAAAGATGCATATTTCAAATAATTGGCCAACGCAGTCTAAGCATGTACAATGAATTCAGCTAAAACATGTAGATCTTGGATGAACAGTAATTATTAAATATTAATTTAATTATTAAATAATTAAATTATTAAAGTAATTATTAACAGCAATTTTATTTCATAGCAAAACATAACAAAAGAAAGGTGACAAGAAATGCACATCAGAAACTAGAAACCCTCCATAAACGTGGAAATTGATTTACAATCTAGATCTAATTGTAATTGAAATATTAAAAATTGAAGAATCTAAATTAGTATCATTATAAGACTAATCAATACTTATAATTACATCCAGTTTAATTAGCACTAAGTAGGAAACTTCTATAAAGAATTTGTCTTTAGTAAACAGCCTAATACTTTAAACATATGAAAACTCCTTAGATTTAAAAATAAGACTGCTGGTATAAACTACTGTATAATCTCATTAAAAAAACAAAGTAACAATCAAGAATTCTAACGACTTATATTTCTCTCAAGCATTGAGAACAAGATTGCATATCCTCTTTCTGACAGAGCTGCATCAAGAGCTTTCAGCCAACAAATTGTTCAGAAGTACAGTATGTCAAGAAGTGTTACTGGGGCCCTTTTATACCAACGAAATATGCCTATATAACACCTCATTGTGACTGGGACTGTGACTGCTCTTTTTATCTTTAGCCGAATCAGAAGTTTTTTTTCATTTTAGTTATTCTAGTATGTATTAGAGGGGGGTTGTTGTTTGTTATAATATTTGTTTTATAAGCTTCTGTAAAAAGCTAAATTCCCACCTTGAGACAAATAAAGTGCTATCTATCTATCTATCTATCTATCTATCTATCTATCTATCTATCTATCTATCTATCTATCTATCTATCTATCTATCTATCTATCTATCTATCTATCTATCTATCTATCTATCTATCTATCTATCTATCTATCTATCTATCTATCTATCTACATAGCCAGAATTCAGTTCAGATTCACCACTGGATTAAATTGTCAGCTTGAATTAATTTCGAACTTTTGAATTCTGAAATAAATTCGGTAGGAAAATGGAAAGAAATCCAACCATTTTATAACCAACTTAATCCCATTTAGGGTCATTGGGGTCAAGAAACAAATTGCATGGATTCCAAATTGCTGCAGGGTCTGCTTACTTAGACAGTTGATATACATTTGCATCGGATCACTTTAGTATTATCAATAAACCTAACATGCACTTCTTTGGGAAGAAAAGAAAACTAACGAGAATGGGCAGTTTCCACACAGGAAGATACCAGTGTGGGATTCAAACCCTGGATTGTGGAGCTTGGAGGCAATCACCACTGAGCATCCCCAGTAGAAATACATAGCAATTATACTTATATGTATGACCAAAATGCAGCTCACATATAGGTCCACAATATGAAACAAAAAAAAATAGTAATTGGTTTATTCTGCACTTTAGCTTTCAATGAATTGTAACTCACAATTAATTAATATTTTATGAAAACAGATTTCCCATATGTAGACAGTTAGCTCTCTATTAAGAAGAATTAAAAAAAAAAAATGAAAACAGCAACAGTAATTTATTGCCAGTTCATTATGTTAATTGAACCAGACACCATAAAGCAGTGCACCCTATGAGGCCCAAGTGTTAAACCAGAACACAAGTTCTTCCTTATGCTGATATTCACCCTCCACTGCTCTAACCAGCCAATAGTTGACAATCAAAAACACTCTGGGTATCATGTTGAAAGGCAATCATATTTCCATAGTAAAGTGAATTGATATTGAGATCATAAAGAAATTATTTTTTGGAACACCATTTTACTTTCAGAGGTACAAAGAGATAGGCAAAGAATTGGCTTAATGTTCAAAGAGATGGAGGTTGAATCCAGGCTCAGTTACTTTCAGTGTGGAATTAGCATCTTCTCTTGTGTCTACTTTGTGATTTCTGATTTTTTCTATATTCCTAAAATTTGTGTTCTTAGGTTAATTAATAACACCAAACAAGCTCACTATTAATGAGTGCTCTTGATTAAACTGGCTACCTATCCAGTTCTGTTCCAGTGCCACGTGACCCTGAATTATATAAAGTAAGTTAGAAAATGTATTCATTAATTATTAATGTACCTGAATATAATCTTTAAGATTTCCAAGGTCATGCAGGTGGTAGAGTTTGGTTTTAAGTTCCATACTTCATTATGTGAGATTTGTATCCTCTCCTGATACAGGCATGAACTTCATTCTGTGATGCTGATTCCCTAGTTTCACAGCCTAAATTGTAGTCATGGATGATTTGGGTCTGTCCATGATGAGTTCCTACTGTTTGTGTCTTAATACTGCACAGGACAGAAAGCAGATGATTGTCATTTACCCTGCAGGTCTTCTGCGGAGTTTCAAATTCAGCTAAAAATGAACAGATGTTGCTTCCCTCTAGTGGTCTTAATGTGCATTTTAGAACTGAAAATAAAAGGAATATTTTTTATGACAAGGAGAGAAAATGTCCCACAAGTGACTTAAACAAGTAAGTGCAAATTTTAGGTTGAGTTTGTAAAGACATTCAGGGGATTTTAATCATTCATTCATACTCAATGAATATTTTTGAATAGTTTCTACTGATCAGTTGCCTCAGATCAAAACATACAGAAAAGTATTCATTTCTCAAAACTGCCCTCTACTGATCAATCTGATTCACACTGGAAATGTGTCATTCTTTTGTTAGACAAAAAGTCCCTGAGTTTCACAATACAGAATTAGGGGAGGAGCTGTGAATTACGCAAACGTTTTCAGCCCATAAAAGCAGAGTCGGCTTCTCTAAGGACAGAAGAACACCTGAATAGACAGAATAGCAGAGAGCGTCAGATAAAGCAGAGATTTGACAACAGAGTGCACATCAGCTCCAGCTCTCAACATGAGAATCTTTGCTCTTGCCCCTTTAATTCTGGGGTTTTACATCTTGGGAGGCTTGTGTGCTCCAATGAAGAAAGTGTTTGTGAACTTCCCTGGGGATGTGCTGAAGAACCTCACCGATGAAGACCTTGTCAATGTGAGTATCCTAAACACTTGAGTCAGGCAGTGTAGAGTTTCTGAACCTAAAATTTTACTGTACTTCTTTAGACAAATGGTAGGTAGAGGTTCAGATTACTAAACATGCTACTGCACAAACAAACTTTATATATATATATAGTGCCTTTAAAAGGGTTTTTAGGGAAATTTCTACCTACGATATTTTTAGAGATGGGGCTCTGGCAGGTTACGAAACAGGTATACACAGCAGTAAATTGAACTGATAACCTAGTGAATTAAGGTTCACAAAACTGTTCTGCATCTCAAGAAGGTATTTTTCTGAGCAGATTGTGAGACAGACTGTGCACTGGAAATCTGCAAGCGTAATTAGAATAACACACTGTAGACTAAAAGCCATAGAAGGGTATTTAATATGTGAAAGGGTTGGTGGGAGGTTC
The DNA here is from genome assembly GCF_900747795.2 of Erpetoichthys calabaricus. Lineage (NCBI taxonomy): Eukaryota > Metazoa > Chordata > Cladistia > Polypteriformes > Polypteridae > Erpetoichthys > Erpetoichthys calabaricus. The sequence continues at coordinate 123,750,088 of NC_041403.2, forward strand.
ATTAGGAACTTAGAAAATACATGTTACATTATACTTTCAAAAACGCAGTCATTCAAAAGTCCAGCAGTTTGAGATTATAGCTAGTAATGGTAGCCTATGGTGCAAATGTGACAGGAGTTGGAGTAGTTCATGTGAGATCCCCAGATATTAAAGCATGCCGCTGTAGATTAGGAGTCTGAAGACAATAGTGTGACATTTTGTAAATGGAGGGTTGAAGATTTAGAGAATTTAGCATGTGACTGTATTGATTAGGAGTTCAAAAATGTTAATGAGACAGTCTGAAAGAAGGCTTTTATGAGTTAGTCTTTGGCATTGTGCATTAAGTGTTCATTAGAGTGACATTCTGTAAATTTAGGTTCAAAGATGCATAGTGGTAAATATGTGATTCTGTGGATTAGAGTTTTTAAGATATTAATGTGATTCTGTAAAAAAACATGTCAAGGGTGTCAAGAGAAATGGGACCAAAAGACACTAATAATACACTATAAACTATGCATTGAGGGTGGGAGAGCAAATCTAAAGTCTAAAGATGTCGGTGTGACATCCTATAAATTAAAGCCCAAGGACACGGATGATGACTTTGCAGATTAGAGGTCCTAAAACGTTAGTGAGACACTGTAAATGAATCACTGAGGGCAAAGAGTAGTTAATGTGAGACACTACAGGGTGCAATTGCAAACATATTACTGTGACAATCTGTGATTTTGGCATTTAGGGTGCCAAATGTCTAGCAGTGACTCTATAGATTAGGGATGCGTCTATTGAAAATTAGGGGTCCAGAAATACTTTTGATAAGGGGAATCAGTATACATTTTTAAAGCCCCAGAGCTCTAAAATTTCAGTCCACAAGATAGAATTAACATGAGTGAACGATACTAGTGTGACTATAAGAATTTGAAATTTAAAGTTTCTCACTAACCAGAGTGTGATTCAGAAAATTAGGTGTGCAAATTATCCCCATGACTCTGTGTTAGGATATAGCGGGTTAGATAATGGATGGATGGATGGAAATTGGCTTGTTTGACACTTTGTCGGGGAGTGTGATAGATATCTAATGAACCAAACTTTGTAGATTAATGTAATACTGAAAATTAGAGGTCAGCCGTGTGTAAGTCCAAAAAATGAAAATATATACAGACATAAATGTGTCAATCTGTAGTTCAGAAATATTCATCCATGAATGTGATGATTTGTCATTAGATAGCCATCAGCTATCTGAGCAACACTCAGCAGCTATCCACTAAAGTGGTGCATATGGGACTTTGGGAATAATGGGGACTAGAAGACAAGTTAAGGTTTGGAATTTGTTCTTGTCATGAGAGTACATTCTCAAAGAGACCAGCTTGCTAGCTATGTCCCTGTAGTTGCAAAAATCAATGGTTCAGTGCTGAACTGCTAACAGAGATTTTATTTGTGTTAATTTAATTAATGATAAATGGAAGCAACTATAAAGTAGCATTTTATATCTGGTACATATTTTCAGTGATTTTTTAACACTCCTTTAGAGTAATAAGAGAAAACAGTGTGAATCCTGGCAGCATCAGGCACAAAGTAAGAACTAGTTATGAATGGGATTCCAGTTGTTCCTAGGCTATTGCTACCCATACATCAAACAACTCAGACACAATTAGTCAATTGTACAAAATGGAATAGAATACTAGACAGTCAAACCTGGGTAGCTGGAGGTATGGAGAAGAAACAATAACCACTGTGTCACCATGCCTCCTATCTGATACACATATTCAAATAATAACTGAGTTTATTTTGTGTAGCTTGCTTCACCTCAGCTTTTTCCCATTTCACAGGACTACCTGGAGCGTTATGGTTACTTGGATAGTAAAGCACGCAGTACAAAGCAGATGTCTCTATCCAAAGCTTTAACAAAAATGCAGCGGTACCTAGGCCTGGAGGAGACTGGTCAATTGGACGAGAAAACTCTGAAAGTCATGAGAGCGCCACGGTGTGGAGTTCCTGATGTTCGGAACTACCAGACCTTCAGTGGTGACTTGAAGTGGGACCATAATAACGTCACATACAGGTGAGGTAGAGTTCAACAATAATGTTTATGGCCATTAGTGGAGTACAGATTTGGCTTCAAGCTCTGCACACCTTTTGTTTTTAGTACCCAAATGAAATTTATATGGCAAAGTCACAATTGTGTTGTTACTTGTAAAGCGGCATTCCTCATTGTATGCTGTCTGAACGGAGAAACTGCACATCAGCAACACTTCTTACTTATTTAGCCCACAGCTGCTGGATTTTGTCTGGGATTGCAGCAAACAGACATCTTTCTCTTTCTTACTCTTTAACTCACATACTCTGTCAAAATTCTTGTCAAATAAACCAGGTGGTTGTAGGCCTAAGGCTAAGAAAGAAGCTGGAATGTTCACAAGTTCCAAAAAATATGGAATGAGACAGTACATTTAATGTTTTCAAAGCTTTTCAATATAGGTTAATCATTTTTAAAAGTATATCTTTTGAAACCAATGACTCCTGGAGCACTTTCCTTTTGATTTTCTTTTTCTTGTTATGCTGTATGTTCTCCATCATTTCCTGTTATCTAGACATCTTGAGTGCTTTTTCAGATTCTACCTCTCCCTGCTCTTCAAATTTTTTTCTCTCAAACTATTAACTTTACAAATCCCTAAATAAATCCTTATCATGTTCCCCACACAGGATTCTTAATTATTCTCCTGACATGGACTCTTCCATTATTGATGATGCTTTTGCCCGGGCTTTTAAAGTGTGGAGCGATGTCACCCCACTGACCTTTACCCGATTGTATCAGGGTGAGGCAGACATCATGGTATCCTTTGGAAAGAAAGGTGAGTGGCATTTGATTTACACCAGTCAGTCACTCACACTGAGAGGTCCGGGCTAAAGTGGAATTAACAAGAATCATTTAAATAACACAAAAAAATATACAATGCTTATATTGTGACGATGCATTGTTTAAATGAGAAAGGTGTATGTAAACCCAAAAATATTAATCAATAAGTAAAATTAATGAAAGATACAGAAATGACATTTTTAAATTCAGAGGTGCAGGGAGGAAGGAACCTACCTGAGAAGATGCCAGTCCATTGCAGGGCCCAAACATATACATATCCAAGCAGAGCCAATATAAAAAAGAGGCAGTTACCCTAATAAACGTTTGGAATGGGGCAAAAACATGCAGATACGGAGAGAAAATGTGAACTCAACACAGCCAGTCATGGGGATGGAATTCAAATCAAGAATGCTTGATCTAGTGTTAATCACTAAGCCACCACATTGATCATATAGTGGTACATTTAAAAAGTCAGTCATTGACCAACCTGCTTAGTCCTATCACAGCTAGCACAGGGCACAAGGCAGAAAGAAACCCTGCACAGGGCAACCACACACACTGCCAATCCATCTAACCTGCAATGTAATTTTACAGTGGTAGAAAACTGGAGCACCCAAGGAAACCCATGTAGGCACGGGGAGAACAAGCAAACTCCATGCTGGGAGGACCCTGGAACATTGAAAAAGTGCAAAATAAAATTAAAATAGAAACTGATTGAAATATGAGAATTCAAATGCTTTTAATGACTAAAATTATAAGGCTGGAAGTCTATGCCTCAAAATATTTACCTTTATGTGTTTGAAAAAATTAACAATACATTGTATTATAGTTTCTTAGTAATGAACTAGCATTATTAATAATACTGTATCTGTCACTCAACAAAAGCTTATTTTATATATGACTTTTTCAGGAGGTAACATTATTATAGGCATAAAAACTTTACAGAACAAATCAAAATGATATAGATGTTATTAACCATTGATTGATTGACTCCCATGACCCCCGTGACCTTGTGCGGGTTGGAAAATGACTGCCTGACTGGCAAACTTTACAGCAGAAATCAAAATGATGTGGATGTTTTTAACCATTGATTGATTGACTGAGAGCGGCATGGTGGCGCAGTGGGTAGCGCTGCTGCCTCGCAGTTGGGAGACCTGGGGACCCGGGTTCGCTTCCCGGGCCCTCCCTGCGTGGAGTTTGCATGTTCTCCCCGTGTCTGCGTGGGTTTCCTCCGGGCACTCCGGTTTCCTCCCACAGTCCAAAGACATTCTGTTTAGGTGGATTGGCAATTCTAAATTGGCCCTAGTGTGTGTTTGTGTGTGTCCTGCGGTCGGTTGGTACCCTGCCCAGGATTGGTTCCTGCCTTGTGCCCTGTGTTGGCTGACCCCCGTGACCCTGTGTTCGGATTCAGTGGGTTGGAAAATGGATGGATGGATGGATGTCTATGGGTGCTATGGGGTTCAGATTACAAAGATAATTTTGGTATTCAGTGCAAGAAAACCAACTAAATAAGCTTTAGTATGATTGCTCAGATGACCAATCCTTCAGCCTTTTTCTGATATAGCACCATTTATAGTTTAATTTAGAGCATCACAAAGTGCTTTAAGAGGCAAAATTCAATTAAATATAATCATTTATCATATCTCTCACTGTGTACCGGCTGAGAACACTGACACATACTAAAAAACACAATAATATAAAGGTAAATTACTAAGCCATACATGTGACAAATACAAAAGTGGCCATATATCAGAATATATTGTTTGATAATTTGTTTATGGGAGTATTTTAGAGTTAACACTGGCAACAATGAAAAATAAGCTAGTTCTGTGTAAATCTGAGAGGCACAACCTATTAAAGATTTTTAACTCCTTACTGTTTTTAAATTCCAGATCATGGAGATCCTTATCCTTTTGATGGAAAAGATGGACTGCTGGCACATGCTTACCCACCAGGAGAGGGCCTTCAGGGAGACGCTCATTTTGATGATGATGAGTTCTGGACGTTGGGCAAAGGAGCAGGTAAGTGGAAGAATTACAGGCATTAAGTGAATTGAATAGTATACGCTCTAAGGTAGATCTCAATCTATTGGCCTGTTTTATTAATATGCCTTCCCTACTATAACATTGTTGTGAACTGGAGCTTATCTCAGCAATGCCAGGGAACCTGGGTAGGATGTAAACCATTACAGACCAAATGCAGGCCAATACAGAGTCAACCGTTAAACTAATGTATGTGTTTGATATGTCAAAGTATAGCAAAGCACCCTGAGAAAATCCATGCGGTAACATAGAGACCACAGAAAACTCCACAGACAGCATACATACCAAGTTACCACTCACACCAGTATACAAATTCATGACATTTTTATTGACCATCTGTATAATTCGTAACAAAAGCCTTTGGCTTTTAATTAATATGTGCTAAAGATGGCAATTTCAAAACTAGCTCCTTGTAGGGGAAAAAAAGTATAGTTCAAGAAATGGAAAAAGAAGTGGGACTTCCAGAGAGTGTGAATACCTAAGTCAATGTGAATTCTGGTGCCTTTTCTTAATTATTTGTGCATTTTACCACTGAGGCACAGAACTGCATCAGGCAGAAAGTGCATCTCTTTAATAGGACTGATTGTTTCATTAGAAAACCAAAAAGACTACCTTTCTCAGCCTCATCCCTTTTCTGAATATGCATCTTTACAAACTTGTTTGCATTGCAGTTGTGAAGACATATTACGGAAATGCAGAAGGGGCAATGTGCCATTTCCCTTTTACTTTTAATGGCAAGTCTTACTCTACCTGTACCACTGAAGGCCGTGATGACCAACTGCCATGGTGCTCTACTACTGCAGACTTTGACAAAGACAAGAAATATGGCTTTTGTCCTAGCGAGCGTAAGTTTTGCCTTATATCTGTTCTCTTATTTTGGTTAATGTGTACAATAGGTAAAACACCCAAAGATAACCCTTCCCAGAATTCCCAGATAACACTGATATCTTTATAACTCTCAAAGGAGTATTCAAGTGTACAAATCAGTTTCAGGGCTTGAAAATGTTAAACACTTATCATATCACATTAACCATTGCATCTGTATCTGATGTTTTTGTTAATTTAATAATATAATCCTGTTTTTTTCTGGACCAATTTACTGTATGTGAGAAAAGCTTTACATTAGAAACAAGCTTCATGTTCTACTGTCTTTTTGCAGTTCTGTACACCTATGGTGGAAACAGCAATGGAGACAAGTGTGTCTTCCCCTTTGTGTTCCTGGGAGAAACATATGACAAATGCACCACAGAAGGGCGAACAGATGGATATCGCTGGTGTGCAACAACAAGTAATTTTGACAAGGATATGAAGTATGGATTCTGCCCCAATCGAGGTAGGGAACCTAGCAGTACTATGGCAGTCAAATAAATCGGCAAGCATTAATTGAGTCATCCCATATAGTATCATAGTATAGATGGTCTGACTTATAGATGACCCTTCCAAATGTTATAGATGTTGGTTCAATGGACAATCCTTTGGAGCTTTTGAAAATACCTACATGGAGCAACAATCAGAATTTAAAAATTTTGACTAGGTGGGGTGGTAAAGTCTACTCTGGTGTTTGAATTATTTACAAAAAGACACTGACTGACGCATTTAGATGATTTAGGCATTGGGATATGGTGTGTGCACAAGATGGTTAGGGAATATCAGGGAACGGGTCCTAAAACACATCAATAATCTATGACTGAATCACTCTCCATGCCTGTTCTAGAATTTTCCCTTCCATTCAATATTCCATTAGTTATTTAAGGTTACTAGTAGACTTCAGTGGTGGTCAAAGGTTTGATGTGCTAGTTTTATAACATTCTAAGATAAAACAGTGTTTCTCATAACATAGTTCTTTAATTTTGGCAGATAATTTAATAGTAAGCTCTTTATGTTTTGCAGACACAGCTGTGATTGGTGGAAACTCTGAAGGGGAACCATGTGAGTTTCCTTTCACCTTCCTGGGGAAAAAATATTACTCTTGTACCAGTGAAGGTCGTTCAGATCAGAAGCTGTGGTGTGCCACCACCAGTAACTATGACAAGGACCAGAAATGGGGATTCTGTCCAGATCAAGGTTAGTTTTCCTGCAATAAGGCAGATAAATAACATTTTGAAACTGCAGAAAGATAAATGGGTGGGATTTTTAAATGGATTTTAGTTTTCAGTACCAAGCATTTGGATTTCACTTTTTCATTGTCTTTACCCATACAGGATACAGCCTATTCCTGGTTGCAGCCCATGAATTTGGTCATGCTTTAGGTCTAGACCACTCCAACATCCATGATGCCCTTATGTACCCTATGTACGTTTACTTTGAGGACTTTAAACTGGACAAAGATGATATTGATGGGATTCAGTACCTCTACGGTAAGTATGTTTCAAAAAATATGAAAATAATGTCACTTGATAATTAAGAAACAGAATTTTGCTGGCATGGGTTGAATGATCTATGTATTTTATGCTTTAATCAAATTAATCTATTTTGGCTATCTGTATATTTTGTGTAGCCCTATATCTTGAATTATAATTCCAGGTAATCTATTTTACTTCATGCTAAAAATAAGCAATAGATAAAACATAACTTTTGTTTTGTATTTTAGGTCCCAATCCTGGTCCTGGGCCCACACCTCCACAGCCCAGCAAAACTACTTCCAGCCCCAGCACTACAACCACCACTCCTAACCCCAAAACTCCTAAGACACCAGACACTCCAACTGCCTCCCCATCAACACCTGAGACTACCACCCAACCCATTGATCCATCTTTGAATCCCTGTCAGATTCCCATTTTTGACACCATGTCTGAGATCATGGGAGAGCTGCACCTTTTCAAAGACGGGTAAGAAAGGGATGGCATAGTGTAATAGGACAAAAAGATAAATAAACAGAAAGAAAGAAAGAAAGAAAGAAAGAAAGAAAGAAAGAAAGAAAGAAAGAAAGAAAGAAAGAAAGAAAGAAAGAAAGAAAGAAAGAAAGAAAGAAAGAAACTACTAAGGACATATTATATTTCCCTATAAAAAGAAAACAAATTTACCATAAGTCACTAGGCATATCAATTTGGTTATGCATGCAGAGAGAGTGATTAATAAAAATAAAACAGTGATACATATTCAATATTTCTCATTTATAATCAATTTTAGGTTACTCAGAATTCAACTGTTTCTTCTAATTTAGAATGATGTATAATTCCCAGCAAGCCCTAACTGAATAAGTGTGTTAGAAAATGAATGACTGAATGAATGTTGCTTAATTAGTTTTACTTTTTCTTTCTGTCAGTCCATAATATTGCTAGTACCAAAAAGGGAAATAATTTACTTTTCTTAGGACTCTTTTTTTAGCAAATTCATAAGTTTCAAGCTCACTTGCTTTGTAAAATAGCCTCTTGAAATGGGATGTTTTGCTTAATCATTAAACCTTAAATGACAGGATTTTTCATATCTGCCTGTGTCATTATAAATATACTTAAAGAGATATATAATTAATTTTGGACTTGTAAAGATCTTAGAGATGGTCTGTACTATTTAAAGGCACCTTAGAACATTCTATTTGTATAATGTTCTCATTTATGAATGCACAGAGATGCAAATGGCATAGAAGAGTAAGAAAAGAGATGAAATTTCTAATTAAGGATTAGGTTCAATTAATAGCATCGACTGACATATAATAAAGGAATTGATGACAATGAAAACAGACAACAACCGGGAAGTTTCAAGAAACATTTTAAAGAAAAAAGATGTCTCATAGCATGAATATTTGTGAGCTCAGGCTCAGTCTGCTTTTGCCTGAAATATCATGGTGTAAGGAATGTTTACCAGCTACCTTCTTTTTTTTAGACTCTACTGGAAGCTGAAGGCAAAGTCAAACATTAAGGGCCCATATAGGATTCAAGAAACTTGGCCTGCTCTGCCTAATGTGATTGACACTGCATTTGAAGATCTGCTGACCAAAAAAATTTACTTTTTCTCAGGTATGATGCTTTAATAGGTGACCTAGTAATTAGGAGAATGAAGTAAGAAAAGGTTGAAGTGGGGCAAGAACAGGAGTTGACGTACAGTACAAAAGGCACATCTTCAAAGCCTCAAAGTCTTATTAGGCCTCATTGGTTGCCTTTAAGATCATTTCATCTGTGTGCAACCACCTGACCTAAAGGGTCTAGTTAGTGTTGTGACTGCCCTACCCTCAGAAACAGACAATAAAATTGATGGCCCTTTGTTACCCTTGTGCCAGTTCTGTTGTAGGCATCTACCTGTGACCTGGGTAACCCCATATTGGTGCTGTTTATACCTAAGATAGTTATTAACACTCAATAAGCAGAGGTATCCTGCTGTAGATTATTAATTTATTTATTTCAAATTACAGTCATTCAACTATATGAGTGAATTATATCATTGAGGAAAAAACACAAAATTTCTAAATGAAATAAACCAAAAGACATGTACACCATACCTTATACAGACAATAGCTGTTTTTCATTTTTGTATCTTTCATACTCTTGCTACTCTGTAAAATTCTTCAGATTGCTGATTTCATTTGCTTTTTCTTTTTTACAGGTCGGCGTTTCTGGGTTTACCATGGCGATAGAGTTCTAGGACCACGCGGCATTGAAAAATTAGGTCTGGGCAACGATGTGGAAAAGATTGAAGGTGCCATCCAAAGAGGACAAGGCAAAGTTCTGCTTTTCAGTGGTGGAAAGTACTGGAGGTAAGACAGACTGTTCTTATTACCCACAAGCCTGGCTGAGGGTGGAAGGCAAGGCTAGAGACAGTTATTGAACATCATATTTTTTTCCATTGTTTCATCAGGATGGACACAAAAACTCAGCTCACTGATAAAGGTTACCCCCGTGACATTGACGATATGTTTGGTGGAGTGCCACTGGATGCCCATGACGTCTTCCTCTACAAAGGTGAGACATACGTTTCTCTGAAAATATATTGTTAAAGAAAACTATAATCATAGGAGAGGCTCAAGGGTATTTTAAAAGACACAAGGTGGGAGAGTGGCCCTGTTAATTAGTACAAATGTGCTCAAAGGTGTTTTAAGGTGGATCAGTGTTTCAGAGTAGTGAAAAGTACACTCTGTTTTAAATTTTCATGTTATGCTAAAACAAAAAAAATAGATAAAAACATTTAAATCATACAGAATGTAAATAAAATATCCATCCATCCATTATCCAACCCGCTATATCCTAACTACAGGGTCAAGGGGTCTGCTGGAGCCAATCCCAGCCAACACAGGGCGCAAGGCAGGAAACAAACCCTGGGCAGAGCGCCAACCCACCGCAGGTCACACACACACCCACACACCCAGGACACACTAGGGACAATTTAGGATAGCCAGTTCATCTAACCTGCATGTCTTTGGACTGTGAGAGAAAACCGGAGCACCTGGAGGAAACCCACACAGACACGGGGAGAACATGCAAACTCCACGCAGGGAGTTTAAATGATTGTACTCATTGACACCCCAAAAGATCCAACTGAAAATCCTAAATTGGCTCAAACTGAATGGGTGTGGTGTAAATGTAGCATCCTATTGTGGGCTGGTTCCTGCATGCACAAATAGGTACCAGGATAGTTGTCGACTTCCCATGACCATCAAATAGAAAATGTGAGCTGAAAAACAGAAGATTATTATTATTTCTGTTATGTGTCATTTTGGTTTAAAGTCAGAGGTACTGGATTTCAAAGCACATCATCTCAGTTTTCAGTCTTAATGGCAGCTTACTTTGCAGTCCTGAGGACATATGCATTTCTGTACACCAAGCAAATTTATGAGCAGTGGCACAGTGGTTAGGAGTGCAGCCTTAAGGACCTGGGTCTGAATTCTGCCCTATTTTTTCGTATGAACTTTGGATGAAGTCACAGTATGCTTTTCCCTCCAGGTCCCACCATCATCCCTAAAACATTCAGGTTTGGTTAACTGATGACTCAGGGCTGATAACTACCTGCAGCTCCTCTTATGAAAAAAAAAATTGGAAATTAATCAATTAATGTTTTAGTATATATAGTTGGCAGTGGGGAAAAGTGGTAAGAGAAATAGAAAATACATGCAGTGAAATAAATTGAAGAATTAGGAATGACTATAGATCTGATAAAAAAAACAAGCAGAAAAAGAAAATGTGCTCTTTTTAAGACTTCATAATTACACGTCCTGATTTTTCAGTATGTAAATCTTTACATAAGGGTGCTCTCACATTACTAGGCTTTGCTTTCTGCATGCATCCATTGCATGCAAATGTTTCTGTCCTCTCTTTTAGTATACAAGGTGTGTTTTCATGAGTTCAGACATTATTTAAAGTACAAAAATATTTGATATAGCTTTTATAAACAGTCCTTGAATGATATGTCCAACTCATGTTACACCAGTGTATTGAACATATCATAACTGGTCTTGTAAAGTAAATACACTGAGGGATGATTCTGTCAGTCTACTTCTAGAGATAATATCTATTTTTGTAATGCAATTTTCTCTATTGTTTTCAGGAAGCTATTATTTCTGTCAGCAATCTTACTACTGGAGGATGAACACCCGCCTTCAAGTGGACAGAGTTGGATACATCAAGTATGACATCCTCAATTGCCCAGATCCTTCTCGCAAATACTGATTTCTCAACCCTGAAGAACTCTGAAGATGTAAGGATATGGGTGGAGCAGACAGGGGTAGAGAAGAAATTTGCTCTTTTGGGGAAGAAAGATGTTCCTTTGGTGTACTTAATTTAATGTTTTTGCCTTGGTTTGATCCTGGAGGAAGCAGGTGTTCTATGCCTCTCTGGGACAAGGGTGAGACAGTGGTGCATTTGCAATGGAGTGTTTTCACATTTTCCAATTGCAAGTCTGGCAGTATCTTAAAAAACACAGTAGGAACCAGGCTGTCTGCCAAAGGATTTCTCCACACCAGAATAAATTTCCAAATTTTGGACACTGGCCTCGTTTGAATTTTGTCAGTTTGAAGTACAAAAGTAAGAATTAAATTTTAAAACTGACCTTGAAAATATCAATTCCAAACAAGTCTCGAGGGCCCTCCCCTCTGGTCATACTTTCCACTAGTGAGGCCAACACACAGAACCAAATGTTTTTTGAAAAAGACCCTTTGCCAGGTAGCACTGCTCCACCAAATTATAATTTATCTTGCTACAGCACAGTTGACTTTCCAAAACTTTTCTGCACTTTACTAAGTCTCCAACGTTGGAGTCACTTTGTTCTTGCCTAAGTTTCCTGTGCATTGTGACAGAACTGAACTGTCAAACTATCTTGTCAGGCTATAAGCACCCAATCTAAATTGTGTAGCAGTAGTGATGGCTAATCAATTAGGTTCCTCTCTATTTAACCAAGAGCTGTATAACTATGGCTTCTCAAGCGCATGCTTGAGTTAAATACATGGTAATCTTTTCTGGAACTTCTGTGGATGGCCCACATTCTACCACACTCCTTTGATGGATGATTTGTAATCTAACAATAAATTATGTTATTAAGAAATTAATGATTTTTCAGAATGTCTTGCCAAAAACCTGCCATAACATGTTATTTGTCTGACTAAGAATGGAATCATCCACTCTGAAAATGTTCCACTTTAGCTTGTTGAAGAGCTTTCCTATTACCCTTGATCAAAAGGTCTTCATACAGTCTCTTATTAAAGTTACTAGATACACCTGAAATGTTACAGCATTACCTGATGTCAGTGCACCGTACTAGTGTGACCACATTCAACTCTTATCGAGATGATTTGGCACTAGGGGTTTTGTCATTTCCACCTCCAGGAAACTTTGAAGAACAAAACTTGCAATCACCCTCTGCCTGCCTGGAGCAGCCAGGGAAAATGTTTTGCTAAACTTTATTTTTATGTTTCCACTTTGTAATTTTTATAATATTGTTATTACTGTCATATAAAATGATGTAACTGTACATTTTTGATGTGTATTGAAAGAAAGTTTTTTTTTTTATTTAACTGTGCTTCTTAGAAAAGGCAATTGAAATTCAGCCTTATTCTGAGCCTAAATTATTGAAAGGGAAAATGAAATTTATATAAATAAAGTCATTACATTTCAATTACACTGCTTCTGTATGGATTTCCTTTTCCATTTAAATAGAAAAAAATCCCAATCTTTGCACACATAAAAAAGATGTATACAGATTTGTATTGTTATACAAGCTGCCTACAAACACACAGCAGTAAGAAAGTGGATTTGCTAATTGACTCTCACCAGATGGTCTGTGGGGGCACCTGTTACTTCTAAAAATGCTGTTCTTCTTAATATTTTGTTGCATGCACAGTAGGCTGTGTTTCAAACCCGAATGAAATAAAGAGTGGTATACAGTGACCCTGTGCAATATAAGAGGAGGTCAGTTTTACCAAGCATGTAAAATTAAACCACGTGAATATTTTGGAGGGTGACATTGCTGGGAACTACCAATAGAAACATCTTTCATGCATGCATTAGTAGTAGCAGTAATAGTGGTAGTAGTAGTAGTATTGTCACATGTACAGTACAGTGAGATTCTTACTTGCATGTCCAACTAATAGACAACATGTTATCATTCTCACACATTATATAATAAAAACTGGAATGAAATGAAAAGTAATACAATAAATATGAAAATCTGTGAATGGGGGGTATAATCATTAGTTCTGTGCTTTTACAGATATACATTTTAATGCATTAAGTTTTGTTTTTCTTTATTCTGACTAGGTGGTTAACTAATGTTTAAATACTGCACAGACTAGTTACATATCAGATACCTTGTGCCTTCATTCTGACATATTTTTCATTAGCATTAAAGAAAATATTGCTATTTCCTCATCACTGTCCCATTAGGAGCCTTGGCCTGTCCAATGAACGATTCTGTGCTAGTTCAGTCTGTACTTCATACTATTTTGCTACCTTAATCATCATGCATTAATGACAACTAAACCTATTGCAAAATAACACCATATTTTTGTAAAACAATGCAATAGATTTGCAAAATAACCAAATGTTTTTGCAAGTAAATGAAATATTTACCATATAATGTAGTTAGTTCACAATAGAATTCGAGCGTTTATGAAAAAGCTTATGTTGTGGAAAAGTTGTATTGAGGATGGCAAGTATGATTGTTTTGAAACTCTTGAAACTTTTATTATAGAAAACCAAGTGCAGCCAAAGACGAACGTACTGTCTGCAATTTCCACTCATTTATCATTGTTAAAAAATAACTTTGATGCCTATTTCAGGGAAGAGATGAAAAAGCTCGACTCGTTGAATTTGATTTGTAACCCATTTCAAGACCGCCTACCAAGTAGTATGCCAACAAAAGCAAGTGAAGAACTCATTGATTTATCAGAAGATACGTCACTGAAAAATAGTTTCAATCGCAAGCAGTTAACAAAATTCTGGCTCTCAGTTGCTGGGAACTATCCTTGCCTGTTTGATGAAGCTATAAAAGTCCTCCTCCCTTTCAGTACCTCATATCTATGTGGGGCCGGATTTTCGGCTATGATCAGCATTAAAACTAAATACCGAAATAAATTGGACGTATCAAACTCACTGCGATTAAAAGTAACTAAAATTGAAGTTGATGCTAAAGCTGTAATGACAAAAAATAGGAAACAAATACACCCTTCTCATTGAAATAACAGTCCTTGTAGGTATTTAAGTAATAAAAAATTGTAACTTAAAGTTGTTTTTTTTCTTATTTGAAAAGTCCTTCATTCATATTGGTGACGCTTAAATTTCCATAGTGACTGTTTGTGAGCTAAAGTACAATATATGTTGTCTGTGATGATAACAAATTAATGTCAAATGAAAAAAATACTTTAAACAAAATAAACAGCCCGAACAAATAAGACACCATTAAGTAGTTCCGCGACTCGCTACTAGGGAATCTGAGCGTTACCAATATTTTATGCCCCCTTTTTTAGACGGCTAAGAGGTGGGTCCTGAATTTGGCAGTTTTTGTTAGGTGGGTCGGAGCCCAGTCAACTTTGGGAACCACTGTACTAGATAGTGTTCTTGGCTTCTAACATGGCAGGAATTGAAAACAAACATGCTGAACTTAATTGCAGAACAGTCATCTATTAAACCAAGATGGGGTGATTGTGATCGGAACGCAAAAAATAATATCACTCTCACATTTTAGCAAAACAACACGAATGATGGAAAGATGCAAAAAACTAGGTAGGAAAAACTATAAATAACAGAACTAATCAAAGAATTTTGAAGGGAACTATGAATCATGGAGCTAATTTCCTAGAGGGAGACTGCATTAGGAGAATGTAAATGAACAGCAACACAAAACAAAAAGCATTATAATGTGTAATTCTCTCACTCTTTATGTTGCTGTGAGACTTATCGCTGAAATTTTCTAGAATGTGGACCAAACTGTCCTTAAATCTTTCATTAAGCTGTTGTCTTCTGGAAGCACAGAAGGGATAAGGTCTAAAGAAAAAATGACATTTTAGTAGCCCTAAAAATGAAATACCATCATTAAAGATAAATAGGTTCTGATTAAATATTATCTTCTCAAGAATGTATTTTTTTGTTTGTCCTGAGACCAGTGGCATTTCTGCACTAAGGGCCAGTGGAGCAGAGCCCCATTAGATGTTATGCAAAATAAGTAACTTTAGCAGTTTAACTTATTATTAAAATGCATATAACCAACCTTTGCTTTGTTTTCTTAAACATTTTTACAATATTCGGTCATATGCTTAATGTAATTACTTACCTAGAAATGCATTGCTTTCTGTAGTATGCAATACCACCTTTGTGCCAAAGGCTGCAAGCCTGTTTCTAGCTGAGATGTTGAACCAAAAGGCTCTGCAGTGTTACCTAACTCCTGTGTGTGCAGTTGCATGTTCAACCTAAACTCTACAATGTAGCGATGAGGCATTATGGTTATTGCCCATATGAAAACGAGGACCTCCTGTTGTTGTTCTTTTCATTTTAAGTGATATTGTACTTGTGGTGCAAGCTTTTCCCAGTCAACCATTCAAAATTCCCAACCACTTCAAGGCTGTAAGCTTAATTAAAGTAGCAGTTATAAGAAGTGTCAAATAGCGTATCAAGAAGGAAAACAGAATAGATAAAAGGTTGGTAAAGAATGCTAACAATTACTAAAATTTTACGACAGAAGAGTATCAAAACTCTTGGAATATGAACAACCTAATTATCAGCTTTAATAAGGGTATGTGACACTACCTCACATGATTTAAATGCTGAAACTAATGGAATATACATTACGCTAGAAGACAAAGTTTAGGGGCCATGTAACTAAACACCCTTCCTTTAAATTTCATTTGCAATTTTTAGCAGACATGCAATTTGCAATTAAAATGCATACTCTGAAATGTAAACAAAAAGCTAAGATAAGGAAACAATGCCATTCAAAATGTTACATGATAGAATCAGAATTTTGGAAGAAGCACTAAACTAACTTCAAAGACCATATACAGACTTAATAGCAGGAGTTATACATTATGTTTGTACTTCCACTTTTTTCTAAAAACCTTTGAATTACCTGTAGACTTGACAAGAAATTATATGCAGTAGCCAATTTTTATTGAAATAAATAAGTGAACAAACCATTCTGTCTTGCAAAAACCCAAAATACTTCTGGGGTCTTGACAACACAGCAACACATTTATAAAATGAGTGAGAATGGTGGTATTGTGATCCTATAACAAAAAGATCAACTGAAGATTCAGTCTTCAAAAAATATAACTGCTATTACCCCACAGGTCTGTACCAAACATATTAGACCTTACAACCTTAAGGCAGGCTTAAGAGGCAGGCTTACAGTCTGCATAGGCCCAAAAGTGTAGTAAAGGCTTTTAAAGTCACAAATATTAAATAGAAGAGGAAGAAAAATGTAAAACCTTATGGCCAAATGAAAACATAGTTCATTAAATATCTAAAGATTTTCTGAGGGATTCAAATAAATGAGAAAAAAGGTTAAGGTTTTGCCTTAAAGGCAATATCTAAAAGCAATCAAATCCAATATTCAATAAATAATAACAGAACCTTCAAATAAGAGCAGGGGGTCAAAATTGTTATGTTGTGTTTCTTGCTGTATGTATCTGTAGTACTAGGGTGTTGTACCGTGTTAGCCATTATGAATGTAGAGAAAAGCCAAGCAAAATGACACCTTTTATTGGCTAACTAGAAAGATTACAATATGCAAGCTTTCGAGGCAACTCAGGCCCCTTCTTCAGGCAAGATGTATGTATGTTACCTTTTTTTTTTTTAACTGTTGTTTCTATTACTGTGGCAACCCCTAACGGGAGCAGCTGAAAGAAGAAGATGAAGATTACTGTTTCTGTTAATTTTTCAGTATTAGATTTCATGTGCGTTTTTGTAATTATGTCATTTTTGATAATATTGTTTTGTTTAAAAATTATTAAGTATTTATGCATTGTGTATTTATGTTTTTTGCCTAGGTTCTCCCTTTTATATGGGCGGACCATTAGTCACTCCAGAGGGACTGCCTTAATCTTTATATTTTGGGCTGAGGAGTAAGTCCCTCAGAGATCCATTGATTGTTTGTGGATTGCACTTGTTTTGTAAGCAATGTGTTTGTATTCTTATGGTTTACTGCAGCGTTTCTCAACCTTTAAGTATTTGCGACCCGAGTTTTCATAACAGTTTTAGTCGCGCCCCCTAACGTTTTTTTGAAAGGAGCCCACTCATACCAATTTGTTCTTTTTTAATTAATGATATATCATAGATGCATATTTTATTATATCTACTTAACTTTTATTGACATTTACCTAACTCTATATTTATTTTTCTAGTATCAGAATGTAGTTTAAGTTAATTTGTTATGGTTTCAATAGATGTAATTTTTCATTTTTTCGATTCTTGTTTTCTTTTTTTCACATCTTCGCGCCCCCCTTTTTGTTACTTCACTCCCCCTAGGGGCGCCCGCCCCACAGATTGAGAACCACTGGCTTATTGGATTTGTTCTTCTTGTGTTTGGTTACTGTTCACTGGACTGTGGACTCAGACTAGTCAGCCTTAGGCAAACCTGTTCTGTCTATCTTTTTGCCTTTTTAATCATGTTTAGCCATTTTATGCTTGTTTTTCTTTATCAAAGTAAAATCTATATTGATAAAGATTCTTCATTTGCCTTTGTCTTCTGAACCCAAAAGTGTATAGTGATTCTCTGCTTTGAAGAGCATTTTCTGTATTTTAAACTTTCAAAGTGTTTCTGAACTGTTACAGCCTATATCCTATTTTGGGCCTATGCAGGCCCGAAGGCTTGTCTTTTGCATTTGGGGCCAGGCTGCCTGGGACAAGGCCTGTTTCTGAGGAATACACGTGAGGTCTTGGTCTAGCCTTTGTGATATTTTGAGGTAATAACCTCATTTTTTCATTTTGTGTTTCTGTTTCATGACAAAAATCTAGGAAATTCAAAAATCTAGAAGAAGCAATACTCAATCCCAAGGCAGGTAGTTTAACAGTTACTTCTCCTTAAACAGCAGTGGAATAAAATCCCCATCTTCTGTTATAGTTGGCCCTGCCCTCTGGGTACAACATACTGTATAAGATACAAGAAATGAAATTTAAAGGACAAGGCAACTAAAAACCAAACATTCAAAATATAAAAAAGTTCTTAAAAAAATATAACATGAAAGCAAGCAAAATCAATAACATTTACAATAAGGCAACAAAAAGATTAATGAAACACAAAATACATTTGAACCAAAGATTGAACCCCTGATGGACTAAGACCGTTGAGAACAATGGTCAAGCAAACAATGAACAGTTTCTCTGTACAAAAGAAAGAATAGACAAAAAAATGACAAGGCAAAAAGAAGAAGATGTAAGAGTAAGTGTGAATATAACAACATGAGAATAAGCACTTTGTTATGGAACAAAACCTGACATCTGTGAATCAATCCCACTCAAAAATTACATAAGGTAAGAGTCTCCTCTGTTGGCCTTATTTACAAATTGCATTTTGAAAAAGAAATGTACAGTTGAAGTTCAAATTTGTTGTAATCTCTACATAGCAAAGTCCCTACCGTTGAAACAGATCTGGAAAGCATAAGTGAATAGTTAGGGTGAAATGGGAACGTCTGGAGAAAGACCCTGTCCAGAACACTTTCAACTCCCAGCTCAGAGTTTTGTTTTTGTAATAAATTAAGTAACAAAACATTTTGTCATTCCTTCTATTAGGATTTGTTTACTTTTCCACATCAAATACTGAGCACCACTTAACTTTCTTTGATATAACAACAACAACATTTACAGTATATAGCACATTTTCATACAAATAATGTAGCTCAAAGTGCTTTACATGATGAAGAAAAGAAAAATAAAAGACAAGGTAAGAATTAAAATAAGACAACATTGATTAACATAGAGTAAGAGTAAGGTCCGATGGCCAGGGGGGACAGAAAAAACAAAAACTACTCCAGACAGCTGGAGAGAAAAAAATAAAATCTGTAAGGGTTCCAGACCATGAGACCCCCCAGCCCCCTCTGGGCATTCTACCTAATATAAATGAAACAGTCCTCTTTGTATTTAGGGTTCCCACTTGAAGGACTTGATGATGATGGTCATGCAGACTTCTGGCTTTTAATCCATCAATGTAGGAACATCATGATGCTTTGATTAGGTGGTGGTGGTGCAGGTCGCCACCACAAAAAAACGGGAAAAGAAAAAGGAGAGTAGGTGTTAGTACGGATTTTTGAGCCACCATGAATAGTTATTATAATGAATTGAATATACAGAGTATCAGGATTAAATTAAAGTGAAGTTATGAGAAGGCCATGTTAAAGAAATGTGTTTTCAGCAGTTTTTTTAAAGTGCTCCACTGTATTAGCCTGGCGAATTCCTATTGGCAGGCTATTCCAGATTATAGATAGATAGATATAGTGTGGAGATTGGCTCGGACACAGACAGGCAGACACGTTCATGTCACCCAACACACGTTTATTATACATAATATTTACAATTATCTTGCACAATCCAGTGCCAAAGCACCAATCACCCCTTTTAAAGTCCTGGCCACAACACAATGCCTTTCTCTTTCTCTGGTCCACCTCCACTCCTCTCCAATATGCTTCGTCTTCTTCCTCCCGACTCTCGCCCTGACTGGAGGGAGGCGGCCCCTTTTATATGCCCCGGATGGGCTCCAGGTGCATCATTAGGGCCTCCGTGGCCACACCCGTGTGGCGGAAGCTCCCAAGGTGTTTCCGGAAGTCCACCAGGTGCTTTCAGGTTTCTTCCCCCCAGCACTTCCCGGTGTGGCGGAAGTACTGAGGGCCAACACTCCCAAGGCATTGGGGCGCCCCCTGGTGGTGACCACGGGCCCCTACAGGGCTGAGCTTCCAAGCTCCGTACCAATGGTCCCCAAAGCCACCAGGGAGAACGCCCCCTCGTGTCCTGGAGGAGGCACAAGCCCTCCTCCACTCCTCCTAGGCGTCCCGGCCGGGCATGGATGCCCGCCGGGCACCACATTGCCCCATCGCCAGCGAAGACCCGTTGGTCCGAGCGACACACCCCGTTAGGGCGGCTCGACCCCGAAGTGGGTCCTACTCTTCGTCCAGGGTCCAATCCGGCACCCTGGAACTCTTCTTCGGCACCCCCTCCGAGATCTCCTCGCCCCGCTGTTTAGTGCCGCTCGCGCCTTCGCAGCCTCCGCTGGTTGAGAGGCTGCCCCATTGCCAGCGAAATGTCGTCCGGCCAGACGGTCCATCTGATGAGGGTCGGCTTCCCACGAAGCAGGTCCTACTGCTCGTCCCGGGCCCAATCCTGCAACACACAGAAACACAGGGGCAGAGCCGCTGCCTGGACACCCTTCCCTGGCGTCCCTCTGTGCCACGCACTGGCAGCGCTCCCCCCTTTTACAAGGACCCCGGAACTTGCCTGTTCGGAACCTTCTCCGCGGGTTGCGTGTCCCTCTGGCTGACGGGACCGCCTGCTTTTCTCTCCCTTCCACTGGCTCAGGGGAGTGGCCCTTAACTGGACGTGCGCACCCAGCAGCACATCCTTTCCTGTTGGAGGAATCGGCATACAGCCCTCGATCCCTCCTTTCCCTCTTGGACGCCTTGACGGTTTGAGTCTGCGCATGACAAACGTGCAGCCTCGCTCCCGTCTGCGTCCATGCAGAGCGATGGGAGACTGCCGCTGGCTCGGGGCGTCGGGCACTAGGACCCAGGGCACTTGTCAGCCCCTGTCCGCCCTGCTCTCTTGCTGTTACTCCCCTCACCACGCGAGCAGCCTGCACCGCGGCATCCGCTGTCGGAGATCTACTGACATGGTCCTGATCACTGTATTCACAGTCCCCATCAGTAGGATCTCCCTTTCTTTGTACGGGGGCGGTTCCACTTACCGTCTCCGACGCGTCCCTCCGACTGAAGCCTCCAGCGCCGCGCCGATCCGCCCACTGTCGCAGCGTCATCACGGACGCTTTCACCTCCAGCTCCTTCAATCCTCTACGGAGGACGCGCATCACCTGTAAAAGCGACTCTGCGGGCTGAAGGCATTCCTCCAGCTCGCGCAGAGCCACTGGCAAGCACAGAGAGTCAGTCGGCAGTTGCCTTACCTTTCTGTCAGGCATATCCGCCGGCTGCTCTGAGGGGCCTTCCCACCGGCCCCGTCGGGTCCTTCCTCAGCCCGAGATTGACATTCTGTGTGCCCGCCTCCATCCAATCATTGGCGGACACGTCAGACACACCGCCCAATCCCGGACCAGTCTCTGGGAGCGGCTTCCGGTCCGCGGCCATTTTGGCTGTGTTTCCTTGTCTCCTGATGCGGCGACGTGCCTTCCTGGATCCCAGCAGCGGCTGCTGCTGCTTATCGAGCTGCAGCGACTCCTCTCTCGTGGCACTGCTTACTGCCACCTCGGTGCCGTCGACAGCCTGAGGCACGGCTTTACGTTGCCACTGACGCAGTCCCAGGTAGTCCCTGCCTGCAGTACAAAAGGTAAACTTGCCCCCACGGGGCCAATCGCCATTGGGCAGGGTACTCACCTCCTGGGACTCGCCTTCTTGTCTCGCCGTCCTCACCGCGCTGCCGAACCGGCCGTCGTCGGCGACAGTGTGCCTGCTGGAGCCCGCTGCACTCCGGCAACGTCCCTGGATTTCTCCCCGCACCAGGAGAACATGGCCATTTAAAGGACCGGTGGCGGGCCGTGAGGTGAATCGCTCCCGCGGGGTTGTGCATGCGCCGCTCCCACGGCGCGTGTGTGGGCGCACCTGCTGCGCCGAGCCATCCACAAAATATTTATTTTGGGGTCCCCGTCTTGGAACAGACAGAGGGTCCCTGTTCGGGCGCCATTGTGGAGATTGGCTCGGACACAGACAGGCAGACACGTTCATGTCACCCAACACACGTTTATTATACATAATATTTACAATTATCTTGCACAATCCAGTGCCAAAGCACCAATCACCCCTTTTAAAGTCCTGGCCACAACACAATGCCTTTCTCTTTCTCTGGTCCGCCTCCACTCCTCTCCAATATGCTTCGTCTTCTTCCTCCCGACTCTCGCCCTGACTGGAGGGAGGCGGCCCCTTTTATATGCCCCGGATGGGCTCCAGGTGCATCATTAGGGCCTCCGTGGCCACACCCCTGTGTGGCGGAAGCTCCCAAGGTGTTTCCGGAAGTCCACCAGGTGCTTTCAGGTTTCTTCCCCCCAGCACTTCCCGGTGTGGCGGAAGTACTGAGGGTCAACACTCCCAAGGCATTGGGGCGCCCCCTGGCGGTGACCACGGGCCCCTACAGGGCTGAGCTTCCAAGCTCCGTACCCGTGGTCCCCAAAGCCACCAGGGAGGACGCCCCCTCGTGTCCTGGAGGAGGCACAAGCCCTCCTCCACTCCTCCTAGGCGTCCCGGCCGGGCATGGATGCCCGCCGGGCACCACAATAGATAGATAGATAGATAGATAGATAGATAGATAGATAGATAGATAGATAGATAGTGTGGAACGAGCCCCAGACACAGACAGGTAGACATGTTGAAAAGCACTACCACATGTTTATTTACAATTACTATTTACAAGAATAAGTGCACCACAAACCCCCAAGACTCCCCCAAAGTCCAGGCCTCTTTTACTCTGCCTTCTTCAACGCCTCCACTCCTCTCCACCAAGCTCTGTCCTGCTCCTCACCCGACTCCAGTCCCCGAATGGAGTGAGGTGGCCCTTTTTATAACCACCCGGATGTGCTCCAGGTGCCGGCTGCACACCCGGAAGCACTCCGGGTGTCCCTGGTCTTCTTCACCCTAGCACTTCCTGGTGTGGCAGAAGTGCTGAGGGCCAGGGCTCCAAAAGCATCGGGGCGCCCCCTGGCTCCTACAGGGCTGAGCTTCAAAGCTCTGTACCCGTGGTCCCGTATAGATAGATAGATAGATACTTTATTAATCCCAAGGGGAAATTCACATACTCCAGCAGCAGCATACTGATAAAGAACAATATTAAATTAAAGAGTGATAACAATGCCGATAACAATGCAGGTATACAGACAGACAATAACTTTGTATAATTTTAACGTTTACCACCCCCCCGGGTGGAATTGAAGAGTCGCATAGTGTGGGGGAGGAACGATCTCCTCAGTCTGTCAGTGGAGCAGGACAGTGACAGCAGTCTGCCGCTGAAGCTGCTCCTCTGTCTGGAGATGATCCTGTTCAGTGGATGCAGTGGATTCTCCATTATTGACAGGAGCCTGCTCAATGCCCGTCGCTCTGCCACCGATGTCAAACTGTCCAGCTCCGTGCCTACAATAGAGCCTGCCTTCCTCACCAGTTTGTCCAGGCATGAGGCGTCCCTCTTCTTAATGCTGCTTTCCCAGCACACCACTGTGTAGAAGAGGGTGCTCACCACAACCGTCTGATAGAACATCTGCAGCATCTTATTGCAGATGTTGAAGGACGCCAGCCTTCTAATGAAGTATAGTCGGCTCTGTCCTTTCTTACACAGAGCATCAGTATTGGCAGTCCAGTCCAATTTATCATCCAGCTGCACTCCCAGGTATTTATAGGTTTGCACCCTCTGCACACAGTCACCTCTGATGATCACGGGGTCCACCACCACCACCAGCTCCTTGGTTTTGCTGGTGTTCAGTTGTAGGCGGTTTGAGTCGCACCATTTAACAAAGTCCTTGATTAAGTTCCTATACTCCTCTTCCTACCCATTCCTGATGCAGCCCACGATAGCAGTGTCATGAGCAAACTTTTGCATGTGGCAGGACTCCGAGTTGTATTGGATATCCGATGTATATAGGCTGAACAGGACTGGAGAAAGTACAGTCCCCTGCGGCGCTCCTGTGTTGCTGACCACAATGTCAGACCTGCAATTTCCGAGACACACATACTGAGGTCTGTTTGTAAGATAGTCCATGATCCATGCCACCAGGTATGAATCTACTCCCATCTCTGTCAGCTTGTCCCTAAGGAGCAGAGGTTGGATGGTGTTGAAGGCGCTAGAGAAGTCTAGAAACATAAATTCTTACAGCACCACTGCCTCTGTTCAAGTGGGAGAGGAATCGGTGTAGCATGTAGATGATGGCATCCTCCGTTCCCACCTTCTCCTGGTATGCGAACTGCAGAGGGTCGAGGGCATGGCGGACCTGTGGCCTTAGGTGGTGAAGCAGCAGCCGCTTCATGGTCTTCATCACATGTGACGTCAGAGCGACAGGCCAGAAGTCGTTCAGCTCACTAGGACGTGATATCTTTGGGACGGGGGTGATGCAAGATGTTTTCCAAAGCCTCTGGACTCTCCCCTGTTCCAGGCTCAGGTTGAAGATGCGCTGTAGAGGACTCCCCAGCTCCAACGTACAGGCCTTCAGCAGTCGTGGCGATACTCCATCTGGACCTGCTGCTTTGCTGGCACAAAGTCTCCTCAGCTCTCTGCTCACCTGTGCTGCTGTAATTGTGGGTTGGGGGAAACTCTCTCCTATGCTGGTATCAGCAGAAAGAAGGTTGGAGGGTGCAGTACTCCGAGGTGAGAGTGGGTTAGGGTGGTCAAACCTGTTAAAGAAGTTGTTTATTTGGTTTGCTCTCTCCACATCTCTCTTGATGGTGGCACCCCACTTCGAGCTGCAGCCAGTGATGATCTTCATACCATCCCACACTTCCTTCATGCTGTTGTTCTGCAACTTCTGCTCCAGCTTTCTCCTGTACTGCTCCTTCGCTGCCCTGAGCTGGACTCGGAGTTCCTTCTGCATGCGCTTGAGCTCATGCTGATTACCGTCTTTAAAAGCCCTTTTCTTCTGGTTCAAAAGGCCCTTGATGTCACTTGTAATCCATGGCTTGTTGTTAGCATAGCAGCGTACTGTTCTTACTGGAACTACAATCTCCATACAGAAATTGATGTAATCAGTAGTGCAGTCAACAACCTCCTCAATGTTCTCACTATGTGACCCCTGCAGGATATCCCAGTCCGTAGTTCCAAAACATTCTCTCAGAGCCTGCTCTGCCTCAGGTTACCACTTCCTGAATGAGCGTGTGGTTGTAGGTAGCTCTCTCACTCTTGGTTTGTAGTGAGGCTGAAACAAAACCAGGTTATGATCTGCTTTCCCAAGCGCAGACAGCGGGGTGGTGCTGTATGCATCTTTAACATTTGCATACAGTCGGTCAATAGTCCTATTTCCTGGGTGTTACAATCCACATACTGGGAGAAGGCAGGTAATGTTTTGTCCAGTGTCACATGGTTAACGTCTCCAGCAATTAGCACAAGTGCCTCGGGGTGCTGCGTTTGCAGTTTAGCAACAGCTGAGTGGATGATGTTACTCGCTATCTCCACATCCACCCGAGAAGGGATGTAAACAGTAACAACAATGACATTTCCAAACTCTCTGGGCAAGCAATAGGGACACAAACTTATGGCCAACAGTTCGAAGTCCCTGCAGCAAGATGAAATAGGTGCATAACAGCAAAAGGCCACCTCACCACTTCTTTTAAGTTTTGCTCTTGGAATTCTAAGTAAACACTCATTTGAGGATCTAAGGTTACGATTTGGAATATAGGCTGTCACATTTTCTGATATATAAGATGGAGCAAGATTATTTAAGGCTTTATAAACCATAAGCATTATTTTAAAGTCAATTCTGAATGACACAGGTAACTAGTGTAGTGACATCAAAACTGGAGAAATGTGCTTGGATTTTCTTTTCCTAGTTAGGATAAGATAAGTAGTTAAGTATCAAAATATTAATGTAACTTGGAATTCTATTTTTTAACTAATTGTAGGCTTTAGTTGAAGGTCTAACCATGAAAAACATGAAAAAATACAAAAATACAACAAAAAATGTTAAAAAAAAATCTAGTTTGAAAGCACTGAATATACACTATTACACTGCAACAAACTCAGTGTTATTAATCAATGAGCTGAGGACAAAAAAATAATCAAAATTTTTATCAATCCAAATCTTCAATATTTGCTCAAAATATCACACTGGTTTTAAATAATACATTAAACATTTGCAGAATTAAGAAATAATAACAATAATTTATTAGAATTTCTTAAAGAATATAAAAAACTAGCCAACCCGCGGCGTAACATACGCCGCATAATTATGTATTGATGGGTGAACACTTGCTGAGCGACACAGTTGTCCAAATGGGGTGGGTTTGTGGATACCACTGTGAGTGAATGAAAAGATGGACCTCTGGAGAGAGCAACATACAATTGTCCGTGACTGAAAGCGGGATCGTCTGTGACGATGGAGGCCACGCTGGTGAAAGTTACTTCATTGGTAAGGATAAGTTTCAGCACTTGTTCATTAAGGTGTAGCGAGTCTTCGTTGTTGACGCTTAATATAGCTTGCGTACTGAGTTGTTCCGGAGTCACAGTTGAGAAACACTTTTTTAATGTCTTTTAAGCACAGGGAAAAAAATTAACATGAAACATCCATAATGTAATAAGCCACCAAGAAAAGTAACATTGCAACAATGCACGCTACGATCCGATCGCTGTAAACAGAAGTGAAAACAAAATCGAGGCCGGTGCATTCTTTAACTGCCTTGTAGCGCAGTGGTAGTGTTGCTGTTTTGCAGTAAGGAGACTGTGGAAGATTTTGGGTTTGCTTCCTGGTTTCTCCCTGTGTGGATAGTGCTTTGAATACTGAAAACACCGGTATATCAATGTAATGAAGTATTATTATTCTTATGCGTCCAGCGCTCTCTCTCTCGCGCGCGCCTGTATGCGTGTGTGTGTGTGTCGCTTGCTCTCTCTCGCTCGCTGCACGTGTTCCTGCAGGCATACCAGTAAGTGAATGAAAAGATGGAACTCTGGAGAGAGCAACATACAATTGTCCATGACTGAAAACTGGTTTTGGCAGATACATGCACATCTTTTTGAAAGTTTGGCCCGGTGCCTTATCAATTGTCATCGCAAAGGCAAATCTAACAGGAAATTGTCTTCGTGTTAAAGTAAAAGGCAAATTATCCGCGACAAACAAACTGCTTTACACGCTGCATACCAACCCGTATACATAGTATGCGCCGCATAATCACGCTGCTTTTTTAATGTTTTTTAAACAGAGGGAAAAAATGAACATTTGCAAAATCCGTAATGTCGCTTTCAGTAAGTACAATGCACACGCGTTTAATTTGTCAGCCACATTTTGCCAGCTGTCTTTTCTGGTTTGGGCTGCTTTTGCAGTGTTACCGCTTGTGCATAATAAATCTTGAAATTCTTCGAGTAACTAATTAACTAACTAACACCCACCCACCCAGCTTGTGAGAAAAAAATGTGCCCGTTCTTTCATCATTTTGTTGCAGCCTATCAAAGACTTGCTGATCATGTTTTCTAGACTCAATATACAGTGGAACCTCGGTTCACGACCATAATTCGTTCCAAACCTCTGGTAGTAAACCGATTTGGTCATGAACCGAAGCAATTTCCCCCATAGGATTGTATGTAAATACAATTAATCCATTCCAGACCATACGAACTGTATGTAAATATATTTTTTTAAAGATTTTTAAGCACAAATATAGTTAATTATTACACCATAGAATGCACAGTGTAATAGTGATCTCTCTCTCTCAGCAGCACGCGAGCCTCCCCAGCCCCCTCTCTCTCTCTCAGCAGCACGTGAGCCTCCCAGCCCCCCCCTCTCAGCAGCACACGAGCCCACTCCCCCTCTCTCTCTCAGCAGCACTCGAGCCTCCCCAGCCCCCCCACTCTCTCTCTCTCTCTCAGCAGCACGCGAGCTCCCTCCCCCTCTCTCTCTCTCAGCAGCACGTGAGCCTCCCCAGCCCCCCCTTCTCTCTCTCTCTCAGCAGCACGCGAGCCCCCTCCCCCTCTGTCTCTCAGAAGCACGCAAGCCCTCTCTCTCTCTGTAACATTGCAGCAGTTGTATAAACACTTTTTTTTAAAATGAGTTTTAAGCACAGGGGGAAAAAAAGGAACATTTCAACAAATCCGAACTTTACTTAAAAGCCAACCAAGATAGTAACATTGCAGGAGTTCACCATTTTTAATCAGGCGACTGACAGTAGTGGAGTCAGGCACAGAGAAGGTCAGCTGCTGAGAAAGCGTCTCGACTGTTGCAGGGCGGTGAAGCAGGTGAGACATGAAAAAGAGGCACAGGGCTTATTGGTTTTTAAAGACTGCTTCCTTCATTGTGTTTTAACCTCAGTTTTAAAGGATTGCGCGGCTCTCTCTGTCGCGCTGCCTGTGTGTGTCCCTCTGTCTCCCTGTTGCGCTGCCTGTGTGTGCGTGGCTCTCTCTCTCTCAGGCTGCCTGTGTGTGCCTCTGTCTCTCTCTGGTGCTGCCTCTGTGTGAACCAAGGTTCCACTGAGGTTGACTAATGAAAAGTCAACATGGCTCAGAGGTCCATGTGCACTGTTGCACAGATGAACATAAATAACGCCGTTTTTCCTGAGGCGTCGCGTCCGAGGTGGTGGGCGTGGCTCTGCAAGTTGTCGTCGTATCCAATGGTCATAGAGTTGGTGGGCATGGCTCCTTCCTACTTGTCGGCGGCTTAGTGAATCCACGCCCCTTCCTGCGTGCTTTCATGGGTGTCTTGTTTTAGTGTGCGTGCTTTCATGGGTGTCTTGTTTTGGTGTGCGTGCTTTCATGGGTGTCTTCCCCTTCTGGCGTCGACTTTGTGAATTATATATATAGATATTTTTTAGATATTCAGATTCAAAAAGATTTACAAATGTCTTAAGAGTAACCTACTGTTGACTGAAACAACATTAATCCTTATATTTATCCAGTAGGCCTATATCCATATCTCTCTATTATAAAAAAAAAATCTTGGAAGGAGACTAGACATGATTTTCTCAGAGACACACTTTCACGACCACAAGTCTTACGAAGTAGAACGTCATAAAAAATTCAAAAACAGTTGTGCGGTACACATGCAGTAAGCAGGTTAGAGATAATGGAAGTACGAAAATTCGAAAGTCTCAAAAAAAGGATAGTAAAGATTGAATTAGCGTAAACAAACAGAAATTATTACTCGGTGAAATAACAGAACAGCGAAAAGAGATCAAATATATATTGTTTGGATTTAAACTTTAAGTCACAGACTTGTTGATCGTCTAGTTCGTGTTGCCATCAGGGAAAAAGTTGTGTTTCTTCTCAATGAAGAGATGTATCTGCGAGAATTAAAAGATTTGTTGTTTGGTGAAAGTGAAATCCCTTGAGAGAAATTATTTCTCATTTGTGTGAATGCTATTGTCAGACACATTTCTGGTAGAGAGAGAAAGAAACGATATTCACTCACGGGCAGTTATACGTTGCGTTGTCACAATGTAATTCCAAACACGGAATCAAAATTCAATGCGATATTGATGAAAAGGTAAAAGTAAAAAGAGATCCAATATACAGACATACACACTCAGCTTGGCTGACCAGCTCTCCCTTCTCCTAGCAGTTTTCTCCTACCGTGGCGTGGGACAACTTTGATAAAAGTGCTGTTACTGCCCTGATTCGTTGGTCTCATCATTACTTTCATCTTTACTCCTGAAGTAGATCTATATTAATTAAGCTTATTCACCTAGGGCATTTCTTCAACTCTTACCTGCAAAGGACTCCAACCTCAGATTTGGAGGTGCTATTTCTTATCCCAATTGCATCTTCACACTTGCTAGAAATGTTAAGTGCGTGTCCAACATCACATGTATTAGACAATGGCTACATCTAGTGGCAAAGGTGTTACTGCACCCCTGGACCTTCTATTGCTGTGATAACCCAGCAGTTGTACTCTGATCAAATTTGACTATTTGACTATTTACTTTATCATTTATATAATTTCATTCTGACTGCCATAAAATTTAATGATTTTGCTCAGAGTATTTATCTTAACACATGAAGCTGATGATAACCAGTTTAATTGAATTTTAGGTGTTTTTGTACATCTGTAATTTTCCTAGTCAGTGTGGGTGCACCAGATAGATAGATAGATAGATAGATAGATAGATAGATAGATAGATAGATAGATAGATAGATAGATAGATAGATAGATAGATAGATAGATAGATAGATAGATAGATAGATAGATAGATAGGCCTACTTATTAATCCCTAAGGGAAAATTCACATACTCCAGCAGTAGCATACTGATAAAAACAATATTAATTAAAGAGTAATAAAAACACAGTGCAAGTTAAAAAGTGCAAGGTGGAGAGTGCGAGGCAGGTATAACAGTCAATAACTTTGTATAATGTTACCGTTTAACCCCCGGTGGAATTGAAGAGTTGCATAGTGTGAGGGAGGAACGATCTCCTCAGTCTGTCAGTGGAGCAGGACAGTGACAGCAGTCTGTCGCTGAAGCTGCTCCTCTGTCTGGAGATGATACTGTTCAGTGGATGCAGTGGATTCTCCATGATTGAAAGGAGCCTGCTCAATGCCCGTCGCTCCGCCACAGATGTCAGACTGTCCAGCTCCGTGCATAAGCAAAAGGATAGTTTATTTCAGCATTTTTTGCACTCTGCATTTTGTATGCATATATATTTAAATTATTGTTTTTTTATCTCAGGTGTGTAATTAACAGTTGTGTACATGATAATTATGCTAACTTATACTTGGAGAGTCACCAAAGTCAAATTCCTTGTATGCTTGCATACTTGGCAATAAATGTGCTTTTGATTCTGATTCTGACTGATACTGTAGGCCTGTTATCAAAAATCATACTGTTTGACTTCTGTTACCAGTAACCAAACTCCAAGATCATACTCCGATTCACAGCATTGAGTTTATATTAGTAGTAGTACAACATTTTTGAGGTTTTAAGCTTAAAAAACCTTGGTAACCCTAGAGTTAGAGCAATGGTTCTCAGGTCCAGTCCTAATGAACCACTTTAGCTGCTGGCTTTTATTCCAACCACCTTTCTAAACAAATGAGACACGCTTGCATCTCAATGATGTAATTATTTAATCAGCTGGATTTTTTCTTTTATCTTTTGTTCTACTATGATATTTGTATTTAGAAGAAATTCAGATTTTTTTCCTTAGGGAGTTTTCTCCCTAATTGTTCACAAAAGTTGACCATTAGTGACAAGCAATGCAGAAACAGGTGCAGCTGACACTGAATGCTAAAGGGAGGCACTATGCCAATATCATGTTAGTGAGTGTGCAGATTAGTAATGAAAATCTGTTGAATGAAACCTGCAGTCAGAGTGGTACCCCAGGACTAAAATTTGAGAACCCCTGGGTTAGACATTAGGTGAGTGAGGTAGATTGCACACTCTGGTGTTGTGAAGTTGAAAGCATTCTACCTTTTTGTCATAGAAACATTTGTGTTATTGCAGCTTTGAACTATAAATAGGGCTTTCTTGGGTTCTTGCTCACATTTTATCCTGTAGCATCACAAAGAGTAGACAACTTACTATGTACAGCACTCTTCATACCCTATTTCATTATAACACCGATCCAGAAGAAAAAGTAGCAGGACAACTAGAGGGCAACACTGAATATGATCCAAACCATGAATCAATGGAAAAGGAAGAATCACCTGATGAAGATGACAGTACTACTGAGGTGGAAGTTACATTCCAGCCAAAAAATGTTAATTTTTTGTACTGTTCATGTTCAACTAAGAGAAAAGACAGGGTATCAATTAAGAATGCTATCAGGATGACCATGGATTCAACAATGATTGCAGTTCCCTCCGCAGAAGATATAAAGATCATCTTTGATTTGTGTCCGACAAAAGCTATTGAAACTATAGTGTTAGATATGACAAACATGATTATTGTACTTAAAACAAGTATAACTTCAGGTAAATGAGATACCAAAAAAGTGCAGAATTAGGAATTAAATTGGTTACCAGGTGTAGCACACCATTAGGTGACAATATATGTTTTATTTTGATTTGATTTTGGTAAACTTTATTTATAGTTACTTTATTAAAAATTGTAGTAGACCACTGCTCCTTGCCTGTGGAAATCTTTACCTCATTACATAAAGGAGTTGTCTACAATTGAATTGTTCAAAACAAGATTAAAGACTCATTTCTATGCATTTGCTTTCTGTGACCTTCAGTAATACTGATAGTTTCCTCATTGTGATTATGTAATCTTACTTCTATTTATTATTTATTTTATTTATGTTCATTTATTTTATTTCTACTTATGTTATTTATGTTAATTGTATGTTTTTTTATTCTTTTATTGTAAAGCACTTTGGCCATTGCATTCCTATGTTGTTTTAAATGTGTTATATAAATAAATTGACATTGACATTAATTAATTAAGCTAATCACAAACTTCCATAATTAACAGTGTATTTAAGAAATGTAATCAACAGCTGTACTTCAGTCATCTCCTTTTTGGTACTGAGTGACTTGATGCATGTGTGAAATAAAGGTGTTTCTTCCCATCTTCAACTAGATACGTGAATTTGACTTTTGACAATTTTATAGGATGAATTCAATTTTTTACTTGAATGTCATTTCAGTGTATTTATGCTTCCAATTTAGTCTAAACTTTTCAACAATAGGTTTTCCTGTATTGGAAAATTATATACAACCACGCCTGCATACTACATAATGCTACAATAACAAATTGCAGATGCAACAGAGCCAGTAATTGTTCACATTATCTTTCTGGACTTGTTAGTACAATGCAACGTGCTAATCAATTTATGTTAAATTAATTTTATATTACTGTATGCAAGGGATTCAGGAAATAGAAATATGGATACAGGAGAAAGAGGTATATCAGGTAAGCTGATTGTATTGTCTATTAAACAAAATAGAGATTCTATATTGTGACATGTGAGTCCCTGTCTTACACCCCAAAACACAAGGCTGAGTATCAGTACTTAGCAAAACCAACTTTATTCAGCTTGAAGCAGGAACAGCACGGTTATTTATTGTAGTGGGATCTACCACTCTCCTATGCACAGAGACAGCAATCAGGCAGGGTCGTGGCCAGAATGATGGCCAAATAATACTGTTCTCTGCAGTTATAATGTTTCTTGTATCACCCATTGACGGCAGGTGCTCATAGCATGACCGCAGTCTTTTCAGATTTGTAGGAGCCTGCGGTTGCCCTGGCATCTTACAGGCTATCTTCCATAGACGCAGCAATCGCACTTTGGGATGCTCTTCAGCATGTCATCCTGTTGGGGGGAGCCCTAAAAGAGTTCAGAAACCTTACATATACCCCCCCGAGCTTTGTCCACACCTTTGTGGGCAAAGCGACCGTCCAAGCCGGGCTCAGCCAGGCAAGAGAGAATGTCTGCATTGGTGTGTGCAGCCCCTTGACGGTGGCGAACATCAAAAGCAAAAACTAAACTAAACTAATAGACCACCGACTGAGCCGGGCGTTCATATCCTTCTGTTTGTAAAGTCATTGTAGCGGGGCATGGTCAGTCACCAGGGTAAACTGTCATCCCAAGAGATAATAAAGGAGGGCCTCCACCGCCCACTTAATCGCCAAGCGCTCTTTTTCAATAGTGGAATAATTATACTGGGTAGTACTTTTCTGCTGAGAAATGTAATGGGGTGCTCTTCCCCCTCAAAATATTTTGAGAGCACCTCTCCTAAACTGAAAGTGCTAGCATCTGTTTGCAGAATAAATTCCTTTGAAAAGTCAGGATTGCGCAGAACCGGGAATGATGATAAAGCGGACTTTAGGTCCACGAAAGCTCTCTCATAGGCGTCGGTCCATACAACACTACGATTCTTTCTGCCTTTTATCAAGTCCATAAGAGGGGCGACCTGATCCGCAAAATTGGGAATGAACCGCTTGTAATACCTACCTCTGTGTTTCGGAACGGGAATATGCAAGCACCTCCCCCACCTTGTCCATTTGAGGCCTGAGCAAACCCATCATCATGGAATATCCCAGTCAGTGGGTTTCTGACATACCCAGCTTGCATTTCTTAGGGTTGGCCAATCCCGCCAGCCGCAAACTGTCAAGCACCGCCTGAAGGCAGACAAGATGAGATTCCCAGTCATTACTAAAAATGACAACATCGTCAAGATAGGCATCTGTATGTGTGGAATGGGGACGCAGGATCTGGTCCATCATTCGCTGAAAGGTCAGCGGTGTGCCATGGAGACCAAAAGGGAGTGCCGTAAATACAAACAACCTATCTGGAGTGGCGAACGTGGTTTTCTCACAACTAGACTCCTCCAAGGGGACCTCCCAATAACCCTTTGTGAGATCAAGAGTGGAGATATATGAAGCCTGCCCAAGCTTTTCTAACAGCTCATCCACATGTGACATCGGGAATGCATCAAACTTGGAAATCTTATTCAAATGCCTAAAATCAATACAGAACCAAACTGAACCATCGGACTTTGAGACGAGTACAACTGGACTTCGCCATTTGCTATTGCTTGGCCAAATAACGCCTAATTGGAGCATCTGTTGGACTTCCTTGTGTATCACTTTCCTTGTTGCCTCTGGTAGGCAATACGGGGGCACTTGTATAGAAACAACAGGTCTGAGTTCCCTTTGATCAGAGACAGCAATTCTGCCTTCTGGGTGTCAGTCAAATCATCCCCAATGGCGACCTCAGTCAGGGGGACTGTTACGGCCGTGACCAGGACTTTGTGATGATCGTGGCATTCCTGTAAAAGATTAATATGCAAAATCTGTACAGGTTTCCACCACCTGGGAATTCCGACTGTATAATTCAGTGGGGACATACGCTTTTCTATCACTGCCAGCCCTTGCTATTCGGCCTGAAATTTATGTGGATCGTATGGGATCAATACCAGCATGCAATCCCCTTTCTTAAATTCACTGAGTTTACTCATTTTGTCATAATTACATTTTTGCGCATCCTGCTCGCGCTGCTGATGTTCCACCCCAATAGAGGACAATCTGGCAATCTGCTCTTACAGCGACAAAACTGCCCCCAACACCCTGCGTGGTCGCCGTCCAAATAATAGTTTGAAAGGACTCATGCCAATGGAAGCTTGCGGGACCTTCCAGACAGCAAACAGGAGGAAAGGTACTACAGTGTCCCAGGAAGTTGGATCGTCATGGGCTGCCCACCGAATCATCTGTTTTATGGTTTTATTAAATCGTTCAGTCAGGCGGTTCATCTGCGGATGATAAACCATGGAGTGTAACTGTTTAATATTTTGTGGCATAATCGATTAACACAAGCATATACTGAAAGCCACTTTTACTTTTGGTAAGCGGGCCAACAATATCTAATCCCACCCTCTCAAAGGGGATATCTAAAATAGGCATCGGCACCAGGGGCGCCCAGGCGGGTCTGTGAGCGGAAACTATTTGACAGTCGGAACAAGCCTTACAAAATCCTTCCACATCCCGGCCCATATTCACCTAATAAAAGAGTTTTGATATGCGCTCCCTCATACTTCTCTGCGCCAAGGTGACCCCCCAAAACTTGGCTGTGAGCAAACCTTTTAAAACCTTCTCTCTATGCTCACTTGGTACTACCAACTGCTTGACCCATGCGATCAGAAATCACCCAATATAGAAAGCCATCCTTAAGTAAAAAATGTGGTGTTTTAAAATTCGGGTCCTCTTTTTCCAGATAGTAAGAGTCATTTATGACATGAGCTTTTCTAAATGCAAAATCCAAGTTGTTATTGGCTTGTTGTTGGTGAGCAAACTCTGTCTGGATGCCAGTCTTTGCTTCATTCATGTTTGAGGATCAGTCGCTCTTGCCTCCCACTGCTATTTTGTTTTCGTCCGGGTCCGTATTGAATCTCGCGGAAAAGTTTGCGAGCCGTCCCGGGACTTCACTTGAGGATTCATCCCCCAGCTCAATGGACAACTCCGGTTCAATTTCAAATCTGTTTCCTTGACTGGCATTATCTGAGGTGAGCCCCTCTCTATCTACTACGGGTTGGGGGGGGTGTTCTGCAGGTGGCCAAGACCCGTGGAAAGAGGGCATTCCTTTTTCCTATTAAGAATGGCTAGGGTGAGGTGTCTGATATGGCAGTCCAAACCTTAAAGTTCTTCCCTTTAAATTTCAGGGGGAGTAATATAGTCTCATATATTTTAATGTCCCCATGGACGCAACGGATGTTCACTTTGTCTGTGGTCTTATAAGGGATCTGCTGGAGCAAGTCAGGGTGGACTATGCAGAGGTCGCTGTCAGAGTCCAATAGCACCGAGAATTCTCATCCGGCCAACGTAATAGAGACCTTAAAATTGTCCTCCTTTAACATCCTGGGGGAATCATGCGAGCTGCATACCTATGGTGACACTCCCGAGCCAGATGTCCCAGTGGATCACAGTGAAAGACGCTGTGCTTAGTCTGCACTATGGTATTCACCCTTTGGCGTCTTCTATTTGTGGTACTGGCGACCCTGAAGGTCTATGCTGGCTGGACTGACATCAGGGTCAAGCCTGGGTAGCCCCGTTATTTCCAGGTGGCTTGTGCACCCTTGAGTCTGCAGGTCAGTTCCATCAGCGAGTGGAAGTCTTTCTGCAACATTTCATCACAAAGGCTCTCATTTATCTCCGACAGAACTGCATCAATAGCGAGCTTCTCCACAATGCACTTGAAAAGGTCTCCGCGGATCCAGCTTTGATTCAGGTCCACTAAGTCCTGGATCTGTCCTCATACAGGGCAATCTGGATCAATATGCCACAGTCAAAACTGCCACCCCTTGACTCACAGCCGTGCGGAAGAGGATCTGTTGCTTTGGGTAGTCATAATCAATGAGCCTTTCGGGAGGGAGATTCTGTATGGCTTGGAGGGCTTCTCAGGTTAAAAACGGGGCTAGAATAGCTGTCCAGGCTCCCCTTTCCCATCACATCAATGTTGTCATATGTTCAAAGCAGAATAGAAAACACTCAGGGTCATCTGAGGGTGCCATCTTCAGCAGCGATTCTTGTGGCCGTGCCAAGGCAGATGAAGCCGAAGCCCCATCTTGCTCTGAGTTTTGTTATATTTCTTGGGGTCCATCAGTGCAAGGACCCCAAAACACGAGGCTGAATCTCAGTACTTTAGCAAATCCAACTTTATTCAATTATGAAACAGGAACAGCATGGTTATTTATGGTAGCAGGATCTACCGCTCTTCTATAAGTAATACTGTTACCTGCAATTATAATGTTCCTTGCAGCACCTATCGACGGCAGGTGCTCATAGTGTGACCACCATCTTTTCAGATTTGTTTCCGCAGCGAGCTGCCACAGCGGTGGGAGCCCGCAGTTGCCCTGGCAACTGACAGGCTATCTTCCATAGATGCGGCGATCGCACTTTGGCATGTTGTCCCATTGGGGGGAGCCCCAAAAGAGTTTATCCATCCATCCATCCATTTTCCAACCTGCCAAATCCGAACACAGGGTCACGGGGGTCTGCTGGAGCCAATCCCAGCTAACACAGGGCACACAAGGCAGGAAACAATCCTGGGCAGGGTGCCAACCCACCGCAGGACACACACAAACACACCCACACACCAAGCACACACTAGGGCCAATTTAGAATCGCCAATCCACCTAACCTGCATGTCTTTGGAATGTGGGAGGAAACCGGAGCGCCCGGAGGAAACCCACGCAGACACGGGGAGAACATGCAAACTCCACGCAGGGAGGACCCGGGAATCGAACCCAGGTCCCCAAATCTCCCAGCTGTGAGGCAGCAGCACTACCCACTGCGCCACCGTGCCGCCAAAAGAGTTTAGTAAGCTTAAAATATTTTAATACAATTTGTGATCTGTGGAATTGGAAGGTTGCTGGTTTGAATCCTATAAACGCCAGAAGTGACTCTACTCCAATGGGCCCTTGAGCAAGACCCTTAACCTGCAATTGCTTCATCCTGGGCATGAAGTTAATCTACCACCAGCCCTGCAAGCAGGTCTTCCAATTTACAAGAAAAACCTGGGGGTTGGTTGCAGGATTAGCATTCCAGCCACCGACAAAAACCTCGCACTCTTCTATTGTGGAGCTGAGGTGTCAACACCTGCACTCTGGACCCAATCCAGATGGTTCATCATGTGGTGGTTGCAACAACACGCTATCAGCTCCCAACCTTAATTGTATGGTGCTGGAGAGTGGCAATGTGTTGGTTCCACATGTAAGTAAAAATTTAACTGTGCCCTATATACTTGACAGCACTACATTAGATAGATAGATAGATAGATAGATAGATAGATAGATAGATAGATAGATAGATAGATAGATAGATAGATAGATAGATAGATAGATAGATAGATAGATAGATAGATAGATAGATAGATAGATAGATAGATAGATATTTTATTAATCCCAAGGGGAAATTCACAATTACTACTATTATTTAAATCTTGAAAACATTTACTTGATGAATTTTAATGGTGGGTTCAAATTAAAAACTGGTCATCAGTAGAATATATTGAGTTCTGACTCTAAAGTACATTTTTAGACCTGCTTAATCTAATTCAGAGTTGAAAGAGACCAGAGGCTATTCTGCCAGCACTGGTCACAAGGTAAGAAATAACCCTGAACAGGGCAACAATCCATCACAGATCCCACTCACAAACACACAGAATCACCAAATAGCCTGAAACTCTGGTTTCATCTGTTATGGGAGATGGACGTCCGAGACTGAACTCCATTAGCAGTGGTGTTGTTTTTCCTTTTTTTATCATCCAGTGGTATCATGTATTTACTCAACCTGAGGGGCTTCAATTACAGTATATGCAAGTGTGAGGGGCGTTTAAATATAAACATGAATTTATGAGCTATGCTTTATTTATTGAATACAATGAAACGACTTACACACTATTTTCCTATATAGTCTCCTGCCACTGCAATACACTTGTTCCAGGGCTCAGGAAGCTTCTTAATCCCCAAAGAGTAGAAGTCTTTTGACTGCATGTTGACCCATTCTTGCACAGCGTCAATAACCTCCTCATTTGGCTTGAATTTCTTCACTCCTAAAAATTCCATAAGTGGACCGAAGAGATGATATTCACTCTCTGAATGACATGCACCAATCATACACTCTAGACTGAGAGAGAGAGACACTCATCCCCAAACTGCTTTTTTTAAGTCTCTAGTAAATATGAGATGGAATGACTCCTTCATTAGTCAAAAATTGAATAATAATGCGCTGCGCAACACTACAGTGTACCTCCTGCTCCAACATGTTGATTACAACTGACAGGAAGGAGGGAAAGAGCAGCTAGCACTACTAATGACAAGGTCATATATGCATGTGTTTGTCCAATGAGTCAGGTCTACCTTGCACTATTTATAAGAAGAGAGTATGAAAATTCCTGTTTATAACTGAACACCCCTCGTATATACAGTATAAGTATTAGTGGCAGAAAAAATGCTCAGAAAGAAATGGAAAAGAGAGCTAAAGCTTCATCCAAGCCTAAACAGGCCTCAAGTTCAAGTTCAAGATATGTTAGAGACTGTCCTGGAACAGATAGGTGAAAGCACAGATCTCCCAGGACCTGACACTGCAGCATTGCCTCTAACCAATACCAAAAGTGGAGCAAAAATGCAAGGGTGTCAGGCCAGGAGAACTCATTGATTCCAGAAGATTAATTGAACCTGGAAATGGCCTTACTTTCCATGCTGTCAACTACCCACCACGAGTCAGCTGCACGGACAACAACTGGGCTTGCTACTCCATCCGTGTAGCACGGAGAAGACGGAAACAAACAGTCCAAGCTGAAGGTAACGATCACCACAACGACAACTGCAATAACTACCGTACTCGGGGTGGACATAAATGAGATAAAGAGTCATATAAAGAAGATTACAAAGGATATATGGAAAGATATAAGGGACATAAACATGACAAATGTGAATTTACTTGAGGATATTAAAGACTTGGAGAAATGTTTAGGTAATTGCATTGAGGCAAACTTTAAAGGTATTCTAGAAAAAATTGAGGAAAAAATAAAGGAAAATGTGAGTAAGTCTGAAAATAAATTTAGAGCATTTGGTGCTAAGCTTAAAGATGTTAAGCAAATGTTTACGACTCATATTGAAATAGTTGAACAATTGGCTTCCACCTCTGACATAAAAGAAAAGGCTACAAAATCGCTGGGAGATGGATATAGAAGAAAGGTGGTGTCTTAAGCAAACTGATTCTTTTTTAGAGACAAAGGCATCCTCAAGATACTCTGGGAAACTCTGAAGGCATTTTTAGGAGGACAGATTATCTCATACTGTATCTCTCCGAAAAAAAATATAAATCGGAAAACAAGAAGGCCTCAGAATTAATCAATAAAATTACTGTTCACTTTAGAAATACATCAGAGGTAAAGGGAATTTTCAGAGACGGACTTGAACAGAAAGTATTGCTATATACAGATGATATGGTACTGTATATATCAGACCCACAAAATTCTGTGCCTGCAGCCCTAGCTGCACTAGCAGAATTTCAAAAGATATCTGGACTCAAAATTAATTTGAACAAAGTGTGCTTTTTCCAGTGAATTCTCTAGCAAACAACATTAGTTTGGACACCTTCCCTTTAATAATTGAAGATCACTTTAAATACCTAGGGGTAAACATCAGAAGTAAATACAAAGCTCTTTTTCAACAGAATTTTGCTGTCTGCTTGGAAAAAATTAAACAGAC
This sequence comes from Erpetoichthys calabaricus, assembly GCF_900747795.2. Taxonomy (NCBI): domain Eukaryota; kingdom Metazoa; phylum Chordata; class Cladistia; order Polypteriformes; family Polypteridae; genus Erpetoichthys; species Erpetoichthys calabaricus. The sequence continues at coordinate 123,790,844 of NC_041403.2, forward strand.
TGTGATAAGAAATGCACTCCAGACATCATAAAGGTTTGGGGCAGCCACCCATATAATATATCCAGGCTGCAAAAAGGTTAAATAATTGAACAGGAGGTGTTCACAAGACAGTCCAAAAAAGAACTGACTGACTGGAAGCAAGATGGCGGCTTTAAAGGCCCATACAGGAAGTGATGCCATAGTGGCAGGCATTGGAAGTGACATCATCGAGGCCAGAAATGTTGATGTCTACGGTCCCTGGACTGGAAGGGATGTCATCAAAGGCGCCGGAAAAAACAATAGTGATGTCATCAAAGGCACCGGAACCTGGTGGGATTTCCCGAGAATGGTCTGCAAGGAACTGAGAAAGACAGTCAGTCCACCCTGCCGCCCCCTGGTCTGATGTGGTATTACAATTACTCAAGCCCTTTAGCTGCCTCCTACTCGCATGTGTGTGTGACAAGATGTGTATAGATGGTCTAACCTCCATCTTACTTTAGCAAGGAGAATTAACACTATCAAGATGAATATCCTCCCTAAGCTTCTGGTTTTAATTCAAAACATCCCTATATACATTAACAAATATTTTTTTAAGAAATTAGATTCAATCATAACTTAATTTATTTGAAATTCGAAATATTGATGCATCCAAAGGGCAACCCTACAACGACCTAAATCAGAAACTGGCACGGCTCTACTTAATTTTCAGTTTTATTACTGGGTTGCAAGTATATAAGCAATAAAAACCTGGACATTGACACAAATAGATGAACACACACTAGCTTGGTCTGCAATAGAAATTAAATCCTGCAGTACTTCTTTATATCCCTTGCTTTGTATGCCAGTAAAGTTCTTGTCAATATACTAACAACCCAAATAGGAAGCACTTGAAGTTAGAGAATATTTCATCTGCGGCACCTCTATATGATAACCACCTTTTTCCACCCTCTCAAACCTACACAGTTTTTAATGTTTGGTAAACGTATGGGATTAAATTATTTAGAGATTTGTATATATATATATATATATATATATATATATATATATAAAATGTCTTTGCATCCTACATACAATTACATTCCAAATTTAGCTTCCCATCAACGAAAAATTTCCACTATCCATATTACTAACCGAGAATGCTAAACCGGATGGACGCAGGGACATCCGGCCATGGGCCGTAGCCGCAAAAAGACGTACTGCGCAGGCGCACCAAGAAATGAGGCGGCGCGAGAGGCGGACAAGACCACAGAAAAAAGGAGTGAGCACGCACCAAGAAATGAGGCGCCGCGACAGGCGGACAAGACCACAGAAAAAAGGAGTCAAACGCAGGCGACGCACACAGCGCTGCACGAGCAAACACCCCCCCCCCCCCCCACACACACACACACACACAAGCAACGGACGGGACACACACAAAGAGGACGATTCAACAAGCCCCTGGCACACAAAAAAAAAGAGCCCGCAAACCCCCAACCCCCACCCCCCCACACACACACACAAGCAACGGACGGGACACACACAAAGAGGAGGATTTAATCCCATTGCACACGAAACGGGACGCACACAAAGAGGAGGATTCAACAAGCCACAAGCACACAAAAAAAAAGAAGCCGCGAGCACCACACAAAGCCCATTGGACACGAAACGGGACAGACTACGGACATAGCAAACGAGACGTACACAAAAACGACGATTCAGACCCACGACCACAGTAACATAAATAACAAATGACACACAAAGCCCCATTTCTAAATGAACCGTCCGTATTAAACATACGTCATCTCAACACGTTCACAATATGCAGCATAGGTAGATCTCATTACAATGAGGCACTATTAACCGTTCAACCGCAGAAAAAGCTCCATATTAACAGTGTGTGCGATCCTCCTTATTACTTATCCATATTTCTCACGCTCAAGAACAAACAAGTCATGAATTCACGATCACAGGTACAAAACGATACCGCTCGGATAACGGGACCAAACACAATTCACACTATGCAGCTTAGGTGGATCTCATTAAAATAAGGCACTATTAACCGTTCAACCGCAGAAAAGGCTCCATATTAACAGTGAGTGCAATACTCCTTATTACTTATCCATAATTCTAGAAGAAAAAATGTCTCGGCTCCAAAAACGCAAAGCTCAAATAAAGCTTCTAACTAACGATGTACCTAAAAGTAAAAACTTTATGAACTGCATTAGATCCTACAATAGTTCATTTGCTTTTGCATCTACCGGAGTAAATATCAGGCCAACAAAAGGCAATGGCCCATACTGCTTTCGCATATGTGCACAAATACTGCATCGCATTGGAACAGTGCACCCTGAAACAAATCAACAACGCAAATATGCACAAATCTACATCCTTGATCCACATGACGCAATCTATCAATCAAAGTGCTGCATTGCAACAGGCACGGATTCAAAACGAAACACCTCCCGTCTCAGACATACGTTAACGGCAAGAAAGGCTACAACGGGCTTCTCACACAGCACAGGCAAATCGAATAGAGCTCCAAAACAACACGTCCCAAATACTACACATGTAACGACATAGCAAACGAAACGTACACAAAAACGACGATTCAGACCCACAACCACAGTAACATAAATAACAAATGACACACAAAGCTCCATTTCTAAATGAACCGTCCGTATTAAACATACGTCATCTCAACACGTTCACAATATGCAGCATAGGTAGATCTCATTACAATGAGGCACTATTAACCGTTCAACCGCAGAAAAAGATCCATATTAACAGTGAGTGCGATCCTCCTTATTACTTATCCATATTTCTCACGGTCAAGAACAAACAAGTCATGAATTCACGATCACAGGTACAAAACGATACCGCTCGGATAACGGGACCAAACACAATTCACACTATGCAGCATAGGTGGATCTCATTACAATAAGGCACTATTAACCGTTCAACCGCAGAAAAGGCTCCATATTAACAGTGAGTGCGATAATCCTTATTACTTATCCATAATTCTAGAAGAAAAAATGTCTCGGCTCCAAAAACGCAAAGCTCAACTAAAGCTTCTAACTAACGATGTACCTAAAAGTAAAAACTTTATGAACTGCATTAGATCCTACAATAGTTCATTTGCTTTTGCATCTACCGGAGTAAATATCAGGCCACCAAAAGGCAATGGCCCATACTGCTTTCGCATATGTGCACAAATACTGCATCGCATTGGAACAGTGCACCCTGAAACAAATCAACAACGCAAATATGCACTAATCTACATCCTAGATCCACATGACTCAATCTATCAATCAAAGTGCTGCATCGCAACAGGCACGGATTCAAAACGAAACACCTCCCATCTCAGACATACGTTAACGGCAAGGAAGGCTACAACGGGCTTCTCACACAGCACAGGCAAATCGAATACAGCTCCAAAACAACACGTCCCAAATACTACACATGCAACAACGCGCCTCTCAAACGGCACAAGCAAAACATACACCAGGAAAATTCATTCGGATTAATGAATGTCATTTGCAATCATTGTCATTCAGTTCACTTCCCTGAAGAAACAACTGGCAATACAAGTAATACATTTACACGTTGTTGTCAAAAGGGTCAAATTAGACTGCCTCCTTTACATTCATATCCTGAATATCTACAGAAGCTTCTAACTAACGATGTACCTGAAAGTGAAATCTTTATCAACTGCATTAGATCCTACAAATCGGTATCCACTATGAACATTAACGGTGGCACTGCACGTGACATCCGTCTTGCAAAAATGTTAATTATTGATGAATGTACAATGGCATCCAGTCACTTACTCAACACCATTCATAAACTTCTACAAACGTTTATGAATAATAATATTCACTTTGGAGGAAAGGTACTTTTATTAGGAGGAGATTTTAGACAGTGCTTAGCTATTCTTCCACATGCCATGCGCTCAGCTATTGTTCAGTGCACCTTAAAATACGCAGACAATTGGCATTGCTTTCAAAAGATACAGTTAGTAAAAAAGATACGATGTCCAGAACCAGATCATAACAATTGCTTATTACAACTGGGAGATGGTACACTCACCAATACAGATGGACTTCACCCACATATTATTACAATTCCTCAAGCCTTTATCTGCGACGACTTAGTTACAGACAGATTTGGAACAGCAATCTCATTAGACCAAATGCCCCTTTTATCAAAACGCACTATATTATATCCAAAAAATATTAATGTGGAAAACATAAATACCCAAGTCATTCCATTACTTCCTGGAGAGACACAACTCTTTCTAAGCTCTGACAAACTTCACTCTGATCACAACAATAACCATCTTCATTGACATTACAAGTTCTGACCTGGAATTACCTTTTACACTTAAACGGCGTGTACAAAGAAATTTTCAGATAAACTTTTACACTGTGCCACACACTTTATTGTTTGCTTTCTATTTGCATCATCTACACCTTCACACTGTTCTATATCTCATTCATACATCACGCTCTTTGTCATTCCCAACACCAGGGGTTGGCGAGCGAAGCGAGCAGGGGGCAGAGCCCCCTAGTCTCACAATTAGAAACTTTGCTAAAGAAATCTGCCCAGTTTTTCTCTCCTCTCACATATTTCTATTCCAGGAGAAAAATTGTTCAGTCTTGAAGACTCAGGCAGCATTTCTATAATATATAAAACCACTTTAAAGTCCCATCCTTTTAAAGATCCCAGAGCAGAGTGGGAAAAGGATCTCTTACTCAACAGTTCAGAAAAGGAGAGGAAGGCAGCCATGCACAGAATTCACTCTACCTCCAAATGTGCAAAGCATTAAATGATTCACCTTAAAATCTTTTATCGAGCACATCTATTTATTTTAAAATTGTCCAAAATGTTTCCAGGGAAAGATCCAACCTGCGAACATTACAAGTTCAAGTCTCACTAGACCACATGTTTTGGATCTGTACCAAATTAACATCATTCTGGACAAAACATTTTTAAAGGCCTATCAGACAGCCTTGGTGGCACAATCACTCCTAACTCATTAACAGTTGTGTTTGGTGTACTCTCAGGTGGGCTTAAAGTGGAAAAGGACAAACAAACTGTAATTGCCTTTATTTCGCTATTGGCACATAGACTTATCTTGCTCAACTAGAAGAATCCTAGCCCACATTTTTTAAGTCAGTGGGTAACTGAAGTTATATACTATATGAGGCTAGGGATCTGCACTGGCAATCGGAAGGTTGCCGGTTCGAATCCCGTAAATGCCAATAGGGACTCTGCTCTGTTGGGCCCTTGAGCAAGGTTCTTAACCTGCAACTGCTGAGCACTTTGAGTAGTAAGAAAAGCACTATATAAATGCAAAGAATTATTATACTATTTGAAAATGGAAACAAAGAATTATTATACTATTTGAAAATGGAAAAAATCAAATTGTCACAGAGGATCTGTTCAAAACATTTTTAAAAACTGGCAGGATCTAATCAATAGCATTTTAGAATAAGCATCTATATTGGGGAGAATGACACCTTTCCCTCTTTACTACTCCAAAGTTTTTCTCTGGTTGTTGGCCTTCCTCTCTTTCTAATGGGTGGGGGATGAATTGAATTTCATTTTGTTAAGTTTGACTTGATTGTATGGAATGTTATATTACTGTACATGCTTTTAATAAATTCAATAAAAGATATAGATATGGGGAGCACATTTAAACTCTGCTAGGCAACAGTTGAGTCCAGAATTTGTGCTTAGGGTGCTGTGACGGGAAAATGCTATCCAACTCACCTTCATACTGCCATATACAATATGTGTAACTATTAAGATAAAATTTAATAACCTGAATTACTCAGGTGACATTCCATTAATCTATCTTTAAACTCATACTGTTCATCCATTTTGAACCCATTTTTATTAAAGTACACAATAGTGTGGAGCCAAGGCTTATCCTGGCATCACTGGGTACATGCAGCAGTACCAGGGTACCATCCATTTTGGTTCACAAACCTTCACACAAACATTTTATAATGCAAATGTTTCCAGCTCTAATCCTGGAGGGCTGCAATGGCTGCAGGTTTTCATTCTAACCCTTTTCTTCTTAGTGACCAGTTTTTGAAGCTAATTAACTTATTTTTCCTTCATTTTAATTGACTTGCTATTTAAGACTCAGACCTCATCTCATTTCATTTTTGTTTGGCTGCCTTTTGAGGAAAAAATAAACAATTCAGAAGACTAAGTCTTAAAAAACAATACAAATAAAATTAAGCAAAGAACAAAGTTAATCAAGAGTACAGATTGGTCTCTGGTTAAGAAAGTGGCAGGTAGGAAAAGGGTACCTCCACTTATAAAAAAAAAAAAAAAGATGAATGCCAAATCCCACTGATAGTGCGAAGACCCAATTTTCTGTGTAGCATCCACTTGCAGAGCCACAGCACTATACGTCACCGCAGCAGTAGACCCGCAGTTACAAACCCGGAAATGACGTCACAGTCGTTTCAGGACTGACTTCGTAAAATTACTTTTGGAAGGTTTCGGCAGGTCTCGGCAAACCCAGAAAGTAACGTCGGGTCAAGGACCCATTCAAAAATTAAGCGATACAAATGAGAAGGAAAAACAGTACATCAAACCAAATAACAGGTATCATTGTGAAGTTCAGAGGGCTTCTTCCATCACGTCGTGTCATACATTAAACTAAACAATACGGATCGTTTCTGTGAAATACACTATTAACATTTATGTTGTGTTCGGGTCTGTGGGAACCATTTAAACATGTCGACAATATTAAAATCATCAAAATTCTGTGTTAATCGAAAATAGTTTTTCATTTACATTCATAAAACGAAATATCTATATATATAATTCACTAAGCCGGGAGACAAGTAGCCACCCATGGAAAGCACACCGGAAGGGGCGTGGATTCACTAAACCGCCGACAAGTAAGACGCCAATGGCGCACGCAGGAAGGAGCCACGACCACCAACTCTTAGACCATTGGATACGACGAAAAAAATCACAGCCACGCCCACCAACTCAGACGCGATGCCTCGGAAAACATGCCGTCATTTCTGTTTGTCTGTGCCACAGTCCACTTGCAGCTCTTAGCCACGTTGACTTTTCATTAGTCAACCTCAGTGGAACCTTGGTTCACACAGAGGCAGCGACAGAGAGAGACAGAGGCACACACAGGCAGCACGAGAGAGAGAGCCGCGCACACAGGCAGCGCCAGAGAGACAGACACACACACACACACACACACACACACACACACACACACACACACACACACACACACACAGAGGCAACGCCAGAGAGAGACAGAGGCACACACAGGCAGCGCGAGAGAGAGAGCCGCGCACACACACAGAGGCAATGCCAGAGAGAGACAGAGGCACACACAGGCAGCGCGAGAGAGAGAGCCGCGCACACACACAGAGGCAACGCCAGAGAGAGACAGACGCACACACAGGCAGTGCAAGAGAGAGCCGCGC